>NW_026018814.1:13297094-13300734 GCF_020466585.1 Dendroctonus ponderosae
GAGCAAAAAACTTGTTTAGATGTTTCCGACTACCCCCAAAGATTCCTCGCTATATTTAGGAAATACTCACTATACGTTGGAATAGAGTCTATATGTATATTTAACTTTAATGCCTTTTTTGATCACTTTTATAAAAAAAATATATAATCGTAAATTTTACTGACCTGTACACATAATGGGCGAGAAAAATTTCAGTAAGAAAAATAAAGAACACACAACAAATCACTCGAATCGTGTATCTAGGATTAAGTTGATGCACCGCTAGTTTACTTCCTTTGGGAGCAATTTGATTATTTTTCTGTTCAGTTGACGACATTTTGCAAATTTACATCTCCGGCCAATGTTGAAATTGCTTCACGTACCCGCCAAATGAAAAACAATTATTTTTCCTTCACTAAGAAGAGGTAACACGCAGTTTTCAATAAAGTCTAGACTTCCATTTGAAAATTTCCCATTATTATTATTGTTATATTAGTTGAAATCAATGCAAGAATAGTGAATTTGCACTGAAACACAGAGCGCCAATTCACCCTTTTTCAAAGCTCAATTAATGCTCAAATATTGTTCGTGATTTTTTTTATATTAATTTATTCACTTCTGAAATTTACAAAAATTTTTCGCGAGAAATCCAAGTCTGGATCGACGCGAAGCGTCCTGGTGGTTAGTTGTAGGAGCGCGAAAGTAAACTGGAATCCAAAAGCGCGTTTCCTAAGCAAAAGTCGGAAAAGTTGGGGGAACAGTTTGAACGAGTTGCGCCCCACTGATAAGCGCTATTCGTCTCGGAAAAGTTTTGGATTCTGGATGTAGGTAAGTTTGAAGGTAAGCGAAATTGTATACCGCATGTGAACGAAGGGTAGAAGTTAATGATATTTACTTTGGAAAACTTAATGGGAATAGAAGTTAGAGTTTACAGAAATGTTTGTTTCTGAAGGGCTGTGAGCAAGTAGGGAATTATATGGTTATAAAAATCTTACTATAAAAACTTTCTACATTTATATTTAGGCGTTTTAAATTTTTAAAACTCAATATCAAATATACATACATGGGCGCCTAAATAATAAATTGTTGGCTTCGTTCTATGCGAACTTCTATTATTAGAATAATTGAAGCATGTTTTCCTTCAATGTTCACTTTTTAAATTAAATTATACTGTCGATGGTTTCGAAATCGGCAGAAATTTGGACAATTACTTACACTGAAACTCCATACTGTACTCCATACACTGCAGCATTCGTTTTCCAGCTATTTCCTGTCTTCTCCACAACATATTTATTACAACTCTGTTGGCAACTAGCTAATTAATATAACAAAAACGGACACAAAAGGATAACAAACACTACGCAGATAGAGAACAGATGACTTATAAAAGAAAGTATACAATACTAAAGTAAAATTATTGAATGATTAAAAATAATAAATTACCAATTTATAATAAATGTGTGCATACTACCTAATTAATTTTATTGAAGCCTGTTATGGATTTAATAAATCACAGCAAATTAAAGTCAATATTTCGTTTATTTCGTTCATTTGTTTAACACTTAGGAAATTAAAACGGCAAAAGTAATAACACATATTAATACCGTGAAAGCTACGTACATAAATATTTTTATGAAACGAATTACACGTTGGTTCAATTTATATAAACCAGATTTATTGATTTTTTCAAAGAAGTATTAATTAATTAATATCGCGCGATGTAATTTTGAAATTTATGGTAACTTCGTATAGAATTTTTAAGTTTTTTTGATTATGCACTTCCTAACTAGCAAACGTATATGGCTGCAAAATGATTAACATCTAAAAAAGAAATTTAATTCAGGATGGACTTTAAGTAGTCATTTAACCTATTCGCATTTGATAGCCCCTAATTAGAAAATGCATTAGTACTATTCAAAGGTTTGTGTTGTATGAAAAAAAATAAACACATATTTAAAAACAAACAAAAAAATATAAATTGTTTTTGAACGATTTCTTACTTTGGAAAGTCCCAATAAAGTCGGTGGACCGTGTTTAGTAAAAAAATGCTGATAGTTGTGGAAACGATCGGTGCAATTAAAAAAATTGACTGCATAAAGATATTTAGCAAACTGTTCCAAATAATCAAAGCCGTGAAGTAAAAAAACCTTCCCATTTTTAATAATTCTTAGATCGCATAAATAACTATTTTTGATTTTACAATTTATAAATTATTTGCCATTATATTATTCCTTTTTGGAAATGAAACTAAATAGAAACATTCTTACAATCGATTCAATTCATTTAAATTCACATACCCTTATGATCGCAACATAAAGCCAAAGTAGAATAAAGAGAGGATTTCGAGAATTCAATCTTAATGAAGGAATTACAGAGAGAACAGATTGATCTTAGACCCTTACAGCTTATTTAGATACGTAGTTTAAATTCAATGTTGCCAAAAGATATTTTTCAAATTGCCAAGTCGAAATAATGAAATGTTGAATTGATATTATGAACTTTAAAGGTGAAAAATGTAGTAATTTTAGCTTTTGTGGCATTAGTTTACTCAGCACATATTTTTGTCTCGTCTAGGTAAAAAGCTGGGGCATAACCACCCACTCTAAAGTCAGCTGGATGCGTTTTAACGTTTGTTTATAACATAATGAATATGTCAACAAAGTCTCAGATTTTGTGGTATTATTATTTTACGTGTGTGGGAGGCTGCCGCAGCTTCACCTCCCGGAACAGGTGGAGGTCCCTTCACTTACTAGTAATACCAAATAAAGCTTAGGAAAAATTTGCAGCTTTTGTGAAATGACTATCCTTAAACGGTCGCTGGCTTCCGGGCGCATAATTTCTCGAGTCAGAAGGCATACCTTAAATTAACTTAAGTATCATGAACTTATAACCTGAGTACTGATTCCAGGGTATAGGCTTAATTTTAACAAGCTTTGTAAACACATTAGCATCACACAGTCCAGAAAAATTCAAGCAAATTGAGTTGCTTTACATTTTACTGTAGGTACTTTGCTACAGATGTATTCCTGTATGGAGAGTACCACAGTAATAAAGTTAAGTCTTCCGTCGCGTTAATGCTACGAGCAGAAGAAAGCAATGACAAATCATGAGCTGGGCTGAATACGGATCTGCTAGTTAGGCATTTTTTTAAACTATATTGAGTCTTGAATTTGGATCGGCCATTTGAGTAGACTTTATCCAACATATCAAGCGGCGAAAGTTAAAAAAATCAGGAAAAGAGAGCAAATGGTCAATGGAAAAAATCTTGTCAATATCAAGTTACGTATTCTGTAGCTCGTAATGCTGCGACCAAATAAGCATTTATAAAATATGCCCTTTACACAAAATATTGAGCTCAAAAGGCTCAAAAATTGAAACTGTTTCCACCCAAGCAGGGGAGAATGGTGAACTTTCCAACGTTGAAAGGTCGTTGAAAATTACATTTTCGAAAGAAATATCGCTAAGGAAAAAGTGGGGATAATATAATAATAACTACAACGGAAGTCACTATTTATTATCGAAATGCAGAGAGCCCAAAACCAGATAATTACTCTATCTTTACGTGAATTAAACACGAAATTAAAGGGTTCTTATACACATTATCAATAAGAACAGTTCGAGTTTTAAGTTTTTTTTGCTCAATCTTAACTAGTAAAATTTG
>NW_026018814.1:13300834-13303669 GCF_020466585.1 Dendroctonus ponderosae
TATACAATATCCTTTGAGGCAACTAGATGCAATGTAAGCGCTCATTTTTTCTAGCTTTGTCGGCATCCCGGCGCCGATTATTAAAACAATTCCATGAGCTAACGCTTTGGATGACGCGGGTCACCAGAACAGTGATATTGCGCATGCTCATTCCATGGGAGAAACGCCAGCGCCGAAAGTGGTAAGAAGAACAATTCTGCATCAAAAACCCGTCGCCATCCACTCGCTTGGCCATCCGCCGAAAGAATATTCGGCAAAGTGCCAAACATCGACTATGCATACTGGCATTAGTGTTATCTATTCAATACACTAGTGCCCGTCTTCGCTTCAACTTCTATTAAAATTGCAATCAATTTATATCACAACTGCTTGATGGTTCAGCAATTAACTTGCAAAGGTGCTAACCACCAATAGCATTTGACCATTACAATATAAAATTATGCAAAATAATTGTTTTCAAACTGACCTGAAAAATTTTCTGGGATTAAACAAAATTAATAAACTAAAATAAATATTAGTAAAGAGTTTCAAATTTCTATAATCCTGAATTGCTGTGTAAGTGATAGCCAGATAACTAGGAAACAACACCCAACAATATCAACTTGACTGAACTTGACGAGCGATTCCTAGAACCACACATCAATTTTTGTTTAACACATAATTAACCAATACGAAATTCCGATGTATATTGAACATGTAAACATTGCACATTTACATTAATAATTACAAGTGCTACGCGAAGCGTCAATTAGATGTCGATCGCCAACGAACTGAAATCATTATCGACACCATACTAACAGCGAAAATGGACGAGATTTCATAGAGAGCCAATTTGAAAAATTATACGCAGCCCGTTAAAATGGAAAACGTTTTCGAATATTTCAATTATGAGGATTAACGCATAACAGCACGCAAATGGAAATCAGAGCTATTGAARATATGRCTAACTAGTTTGGGTAGAAAGTCAAGAATAAATAGATGAATTACTCAAACCGAACGTYTTAGGTTTTTATTATTTCCAAAWMMGATAARCAAGTACTACGAAAATSTTTGAAAAGAMATTCTTATGAGGCGACATGCGTGAATGCGACCAAAACGCAGACGACTACTCAAAAACAACACTCCCGGCYGGMGTAGTTTCAACGTATGTAATTGGGATTGAAACAATCATTGGGAAATCCATAAATTGATGTGTTAATCGAGTTAGTTGTCACCACTACTTAATTACKGCCGAAATTTTACTGTGTTCTTTAAAAGTGGCGTATTCCCTCCTCCGAGTCTGTCCTTCTAACCAAAGACGATACATATACGAAATTAGTCATTCCTGATTTGTTTCGGAGCCGCATTGAATTCTATCGATTGGTCATTAAGAAATGAAAAATAGGTGGCAGGGATAAAAGTACTAAGGGTACGTACAAGTTAGACCTACCGATATATTTATAAAAACTTGAATGGGATGAAGCCCGGATAAGGAGGAGGATTCATGGAAGAGGCCAGCAACTTACCCATGTTAAAATAAACTCCTACTACCGTAGAACTAACGGTACTTGACATCGGATAGGACTAATTATTTCTATATCAACGACGAGATGGCGCGAACAAGAAATAAACAAATCCGAATATGAGAGACACACACTTTTTACCAGAAGTTGCGGAGAACTCGCGACGGTACACCAAAGCAAAATGGAGTAATTATCTTGAACATGTAAATGAAGAAACAATCAACAATAGCGGTAACTATTAGTACAGACATGCGCTCTTATGGAACTATGATTTAACAACACATYCTTTCAGCATAAACCAATACATAACAATAGTTCATAATAACTTATATARTAACACACTGAAACATTCACCTTTCCCAAAAACTTTGGCCGTAAGAATTTTAAGTTCCRCAAATGCTGTTACTAATGWCAGACAACCTCGTAGTGCTCTGATGCTCCCAACATCCCCTTCACGTGCTCCCCAACTTCTTTTCCACGTCTTCTCYAATACCAGTTGTATCCARMMTTCCCGTGGTCATCCACTCCACAATTTTGGCATTAAAATATTCCTAGTCGGTGACCAGTCTCACCCGTATGGGGTTGATGGTCCCTCATGTGGTAGATAAGGGAATGCGTCCCAGATATGGGTGATACCGAGGAAATGAAATACCCTGGGCGGACCAAAACCATCACTGTAGCATCTGACTCAGAATGACCGGCTACAAACAACGTCTGAGCCAGCGTGGGCGACCGTTAAGCCTACTGGACAACACGCTCGGCAAGCGAGGTGTTTTACAGGCCAGAACCCCTTCAGGTGAATATATGCTGATATGCCGAATTAAAAAAAAAATACAGCAGCTGAGGAGTGCAAAACGCACGAAATCTCACACTGATAGAAAATCCGTCTGCCTCAATTCGAATTCTGGGGGAGGCAAAAATTTGATAAATCGGAGTAAGACACATAAATCACATAATGTCACAAAGATCTACTTGGCTACATAAAATATCAGAAGAATGAGGGATCTCGAACATTTCATCAAGCTAGAAGAAGAACTTGAACACATAAAATGGGATATCTTCGGTCTCTGCGAGACACGACTTTCATATAAGGAAACCACTCAGGAGCGGATCCAGCTTTGAAGTCAGGGGGGGTTATATTGAAAAAATACAGTCTTCTGTTATCTATGAAATTAGAAAAATGATCGTGGTTTTGTGCAAGGGTGGCGCAAGATTATTGCAAAATTTCATGTTTTTCCTCCCGTTTTGCATGTTTCTCGGAAGCAAAATGAGCAAGAACGCTCGTTTTTACATCATTCCAGAGATAACTAAATGGCCTTTATTCGAAGTTTCT
>NW_026018814.1:13303769-13313255 GCF_020466585.1 Dendroctonus ponderosae
TTTTTGTCAAAAAATAGTAGAAGAAAACTTTTTTGATATCAGAAAACCTTAAACAATGCAACAAATAACTATAACACAGTTTATGGTTTTCTAATGGTTTTGAATGAAATCAAGCTTTTAAATTAGATAAAAATAACCAGATTTGCAAAATACTGAGCAATGTACAGAATAAACAAAAAAAATAAAGATCAAGTTTAATATTTGATTAATTGTAATTCTTAGCTGCTATATGTGGTTTCAGCTAGGAGGAGCAGTTTTGTAGAGAATTGATTATTAAAAACGATTTGAAATGTGATAATCGTTAAAGTAAGTAATAGCACTAAATCGGGTACCAATTTTTATATTTGGTATAGTTATACACAATAATGCAGCGAAGAACAGTGAGTACAAATATCATCGAAAGTAAACGGAAATCTTGATTGAAGAATATCAGAAATTGGACTAACCGAAAACTGTATCGTCAACCTTTGCTAGAATTGTATGGCCACTTACGCCGACTAAACAATTAAAATAAGACGTAGTATCGTTTCTGCTATGATCAGCATGATTTAAGTATAAAAGTAGCCACGGCAGAAACGATAATTCAGTTAGACAGCCAGACAGGTCAGGTCCGTTTAATCTAAGTTATAGATAGTCTACGGTTAGGTTCGGTCACACACACATTTCAAATCCACATAATAAAAAATATTGTATTAATTTTGAAATAAAGTGTTTTTAAAAACGCGAGTTTCCAATTAATCGATAAAATTCTAGTCAAGCTGGCATGAAAAAATAAAACATTTACTGACATCACTTACTGAAAGTGTGAAAAACGCACGCAATAATTCATAGGATAATAATCAAACAAGAAGTATTTCTATAAAAAAAACTATTGTCTCTAATTATTCCAGTAAAAACTATAAAAATAGAATCAGGTTCATCCCCAAATCAAGTTGTACGAAAAGAACCATTTCCAGTGATCAAGTTGCATTTATAAACAATCATTTAACCCGTGAATGTCCGAAACGCGATCTTTCAGTCCCAGGCCCCAACGACATCATCGACTCCCATGAAAACAATAATTGAACGGAAATACATGTTCACGACTGAACAGGTCATGTAATAAGTAGCAACTAAAGCACGTAAAATTCGAAACGATCTGGTTATTTCAGATTTTAAACGTTTTAAGTTGCAATATAAGTGTCAAGGTGGGTGGCAAGTGTGCAGTTAGTTTTGTTCTGCATTTTAAATCTCGGATACGTCTTAATTATGGAGTGGTGTACCTGATGCGTGGTCGTTATGTAGGTGGAAGACAATCGAAACGAAAGAAATAAGCAAATTGAACGTCAAGTTTAACGCCTCATAAATTGCACTAACATCGTCAATGAAATTTTATCGCCTAATGTATAATGTTAGTGYTAGTGCAGACGTGTGCTTATTAATATACCAAATGTAAGGCATCTGTCAGAAACACAAACAAACAGATGAATAGAACWTATTCRAAATTATARTTTTAAACATTTKTATTTGTCTGCTATTACATTGAAGTGAAAGTAAATAACTTGAATGTGTTTTTGGTTCCTCTAAAGCRAAATATCGGCTGGTTAWGARAGGCAGYTGGAAACACTCTTCTTGGCTTTGGAAACAAGTTTTGACATTTTTCAAATGTTTTTCGAATGGCTAATATCTCAATCATTCAACAACAAACGGAAAAACATGCTATACCAAATTTACTCCAAACTTCTGGCAGGATCAACAAATGACATAAAACTAGTAGGTTTCCATTTGAAAATCAAAAGTGTGATGTACCATCTTGTTTATAAAACACCTTGTATAATGCAGTGATAGTTAGCTAGATGTCCCCTTAAAAATAAAAGTTGACGTGWTCGAGCATTTTTTTCTAGATCTGCCAGGAGAATCATAAATAGGGGKKCGACCTTTTCGTTGGCCCACCCTGTAGATTTCTGTGTAATTGTGTTTTTTTTTYATTTCAACAATTTGCCCATCTTAAACTTCTCACGACCGYTTGAAAAATGAARTATTGCTGATTTGCTGTACATGCGGGGTATCCTRTAAGCACAKGATGAAAAGGGTACTGTTGCATACTTTGRTTCAAAAGAAAACGATCAGACTCAACTTTTATTTAAAAAATTGGTTTCGATTTCWTCCGTAACATCCTTMTTGGGCTTTATGTTAYGCCRARCYGCTTRAATGGCAAAAATKATCTARMYTTCWTGAWGAAMRCYTTYMYAGTTCTRATGRAAAATTTGCCTCGATCTTCGTGCTCARATGTGGTTCWTGMAKAGTGRYRCTYCTCCGCATTTTAGTCTTGCTSTAAYGGCACTGTTAAACAATACTGATCCACGCAAKTGSATAGGATGAAGAGAGAGAGAGAGAGAGMGATSTTYSYGCTCRAATGGCCTCCCAGGTTCCMYGMMTWRWSGTCMTTAGATCTTTTTGTGGGGGCCTTTRAGAAYRAAGTTTACGCCGCTCCTGTGGAATCACATCAAGAGCTATTGTGTAGAATTCAAAAGGAAATGAACATAATACGGGATGATCCAGAAATGTTGAGAAGGGCCCAATTCAATATCAATGGAAGGATCAAACTATGCATCCAGCATATCTAACATCTTTTGTGATTTTTTTTATAATAAATTTTAAACGTGTATTAAACATAATATGTTATTGTTAACAATCGTAAATTTCATTTGTGTAATGAATAAGTATTTTTTTTAAAGTTCTCGGTTATTAATTGTTAACTCACGTCTCAATTTTGTCGCTATTTTACCTTAGGAAATTAATTTTTATTATTAACTAATAAAATAAAATCATAGTTTATCCGTAGCAGATTTTTATTTTATATCGACAAAATCAGAAGGTATCGAAATTAAGTGATAAAAACTTTCAATCTGTGCAAATGTTCGGTAATCTGGCACGTGTCGATTTGAGTATCGCGTATGCTCGCACGCAAGTTGTTTCGCATCCTAATACCACCCTAATATCTTCATCATGTCGATCGTTTCTTACCACAGCACTCAAGAATACATCACTTGCTCAAAGCATATGAATTCGGTTCCATGTTTCATCAAAATGTGAGTCTTACATAAGAACACATTCACAGTCAGTCTCATTAAAATGCATCGTATCATTCCTCCACTATTCAAAAAATTTACGAATTTTTTTAAAGAAATTTGACCGTCAATAGTAGAAGAGCCAGACAGTTTTGCTTAATAACAGTTAAGCCAGATCGTGTCCATTTGAGCCAAATAATGTCGCAGTACCCTTTTGATCATGTGCTTATGGAACACACTATATTATGTAGCTACATCACCCTGTGTATGTAACATGATCAAAATGTTTCAAGAAAAGTGATCAAATATTGCGCCCTGCTTTAGTTCAAACCTTTAGAATATGGAAATAACAAAACTATAAACAAATTGTTGTTACGAAGCCTAAAAAGTGCCAGGTAGCTGGTTTCGTAGAAGCAAAATGTGTGGCGAAAAGTTTGTATAACGTTTTGTAGGTTGGGTTTTGGCAGTTTTGCATGTATTTTCTATGCTTGTAGCATTGAAATCGTTTTTCAATGACCAACAAAAACAATATTGCCCAATATCTAATTACACTACAATTTTGATTCGGTATATGGGATTTTAATTGCTTTTGCAGTAACGATAGAGGTATCTACCTATAAGTTGTGTTTCCAAATACCTGATGTTAAAAATTGTAACAATTGCTGATATGACTATTTTATGCGATACTTATTATTTCAATATGTTCTCGGCTTAGTACCAATTAAAAAGCAATATTTGATCACTTAGGGTCTAAAGTTCCGGTAGCGTTTTTTTCGACACGAAAACAACTTTTTAAGGACTGATCATTTTAATAACACTTAATTGTCCATTTAGCATCAGAAAAAGCCATGTATTGTCCTAATTAACTATAGATGTAAAACCGTTGTTCAAAAATATCGTGATCAAAGCAAGCAAGTTGAGGGCCTGATCATGATTTACCATGGGTAGTTAAAGTAAATATATTATTAAACTATCTGTATGTCGATTAAAATCACATCACTGATACTTCACAGTTTCATTTCTATATTTGTTGAGAAGTACGATAGGAATGTCAGTATCGAGAACAGGATGGCAATTAATAAATTACTTTATCACTGGCTTAAAAATAATTAAGACCTGTTTGATCTAAGTAAATGCAAGTCAACAGATTTTTTCCCTGGCAGGTGGCATATCAGTAACCACCTTATTTATATCGAAAAATATACCCAGAATTTTACAGAAAATTTCTGTTGCTCTCGTTTCATTTCAAAAATCGTCGAACTTTTTTTCATCAATGGAAATAAACTCGTGAAAAATACGTCGACTTAGTACAAAGAGTACCATTGAATGGACTTCTAGGGCACTGGATGATGCACTTCTAGAACTTTTCTTATACATACAAACATCTGCCCACAATGAACTACATATTAATAATACATATTTTGACCACAAGGGACAACACAAATACATTTTCGTCAACAGAAGGGGCAAAAAATCGGTCATTACATATAGGATACACCCCTCAGAAATACTCGAAACATATACATACACAGCAAATATCGGAACACAACACGGAGTATGTACCGTACATTACACATAATAAAAAATGGAAAATGGCTAATTACGTGACACATTTTAATGTAGAATCACTCAAGAACAAAAGCGTCAGAAAACTTTACCATTACAGACTCAGGACGACATGATCACTCAAAATACAATAACAGGAAGAGATAATGTAAAAGACGCATGGTAAAAAATAAAAAACAACATAAAGAACAGTGCCAAGGAAGCCCTAGGAGAAAGGACAATGAACACAAATAAGCCATGGTTCACCCCGGAAGAGATAGTAGATAACCCGAAGAATACAGAGTCTGCAAAAGGGAACTGATGCGACTAAACAACTCAAAAGGACATATTGAGAACGGTTCTCGGTGGAAATGGAACATGACCTATAGTGGTGCCAGACGAAGATCTGGAACATGATATGAAATAAAAAGTCTCATCCGGCTAAGCCCATGCCTTTTTAACATCATAATGGACCAAATAATTGAAAGTGTGAACGAAGTGGAGGATTCAGAATGAACAACCGCCGCCTAAGAATAGTCTCTTACGCAGACAATGCTGTTTCGACGGCAGACTGCGAATATGACTTGCAATACCTTCTCTACAGATTCAACCTAACAGCGCATAGACATAATATGCAAATTTCGATCGAAAAAACACAATCTATGATAATATCCAAAGATTCGATCTGATGTAAGTTGGTGGTGAGTGACTGCATTATTTATTATGATTTATTAAGAATTTCAACTAACATGGGAATACAGGTATCCAGCAGTGGAAGTACAGTGAATGAGGTGGACAGCCAGGTCAGAAAAGCCGTAAGAAAATCGGGGTGTTTGCGGGATATAATTTCGATTTATAAGATTTACGCCAGCCCCATAATGACCGACGATGTTGAGACAAGAGCTGAAACGTCTGTTACCAAAAGGGAAATGAAAAGGGTGTGGGAGAACCCCATACAACAAATGAGTCCAGACCGAATTGCAAAGTGTGCCAAAACACAAAAACCAGAAACAAGGTGCCCAGCTCGCAGGCACCCAAAACGCTGATATGAAAGCTGTATTTCGGGACCACAGGAAGGCTGATGGCAAAATTGACAGGACCTTGTCCTTTTACACGACGAAGAAGAAGACGAAGGCAACCATTTTGGTATAGCCTGAAATTCAGCTCTAAGTGATATTCTGCGAGATATGTAAGCATTTTCTAATCTTGTGGACTCTCTGTATACTTTGAGTGGTACAATTTAAGAAGCTAATACTTCAATCTGCTGAAGGTACCAATGAAGGTCAACATGTTGTTAACTATAAGACAATTTTTTCAGTAACAATCCAGGTTCCACTAATATTTGTTGTAACTAAAATAGTTGGGTATTTGATTTTGTTCAAGTTCGAAAACTCTTATCCAAAGTTCGATTCAGTATCAGCTCGTAGGCTCTGATATAATAGACTGCATTTTGGTTTACCTACTACTTAAAAATGCCATTAGCCGGCAAAGACCGGTAACAAATTACCCATCTAATCATTCGAAATGTAAAGCCATGTTTTCGTCCAGCCACAAATGAAAGGAAATTAAGGAATTTAAAAAGCGGAGGTAGGCAATGGCACGCAAACCCACAATCAGCGTAATTATAAGCTTAGGTTCACAGTCAAATATTTCTGGCTGCGTCACTTCTATCAAGATATTCGCTTAGACCCTGCCCTGCTCCAACCTGGTTGTTTGAAATGTCATGCTTGCAACATGGCGCGCAAAAATTACGGATAGTCAACTTAAGAATGAAAAATGCTCGGTTGTCAGAAACCGCAAAACAATCTTTAGATTAATAATTTCGTCCAATTTAGATAATTACAACAGTCGTTTGCTTTCTTTTAATGATTGTTGTAGGGGCAAAGACCAATTTGAGCTTATATTGTTTTGTTAAATTATGGACGTTTTTTAAATATGTTTAAGAAATTAGTCTGATGTTACAAGATAATGTGTAAAACATAATAAATCGAATATTTAAGAATATAATATATACAGGGTGATTCAAAATTGGCGCATTTATTTTAAGGGTATATAGGRGCCCACTTAGAGAGTACGAGAAAAATATTYGAAAATATTTTTTCKAAAATTTCAAGAASATWTTMACAGWMGAAGRWCAAATTTCAACTTTGTTATTAAGCATTATTGTGAAAAGGTTTCGAAAAGAAAAATTACGGTCTTTATGTTAAATTATGAAAMTTTTTGWTATTAATGAAGTTTCTCTTCTCTCTTTTCKCTTCAAAACTMTTTTGAACAATTTTACTACTATATTTTGATGAAAAGTCAAAGCGGCAATGATGTTTTTTGTCATTAACAGATAATTACAGGTAGACAGCATTTGTCAATAATAACAAGCATTCGTCAAACTGTGCCTTATTTTGAAGTTCTTTTCACAAAATGTGAACCAACAGCRAATTTGCGAATACGCGATTAGTTATGGGGAAATGCCACAGTAATATAGCAGAAGCCGTAAGAACTTACACCACCAAAGAGCTACACACTAGACGCGAGGCCTGAAATGAACGCAGATAGTGAACAATCTAAAGATGCTCGGTTTCCAGACCTAGAGGAACAGGTATTGAAGATTATTTCAGCTGAGCCTTCCAGGAGTACTTGAAGCATTGCAAAACAACTGCACTTTCTCAACATCGGATACTTAAATGTCCCGATAACTTCCCCGAGGAAGGGCCTACATTCCTACCATGTCTGTAATATGCACATGACACTAGAACACATTAAATATCTGATCTTCCGAACACCGGTTCAAATTCAGCAGCAGTTAATTAACCGAACACGAGAAGCTGCTCAAAATTCGAGCCCAGACTGAAAGTTATTGGGACACAAAGATATTTGGAGTGAAATGGGCAGGACTTCTTGCTCTTGGGAACACTTGTGTTTTAACAACAGAATTGTATTTAATTTGATCAATGATACATCACCTTTAACAGGTGGTTTTGGATGACAGTAGTGACCTATTTAGGTATATCACTGGTGGCTGTTTTGTCGCAGCACTGACCGCAAGGTGACACCGTTATCCTAACCTCAACGCATGTTATTGTCTCTTTTATTTTCTTTGCTTCATGTTTATCCATGGTTAGCGGAGTTTTTAATAATTACGAAGGAACAGGTATTTACAAAATGTTAATTAGGTAGATTACCTTGAAAAGCATTGTTTCCATGCATCTGATCTAGTTTTTTGCAAATATCTGAGTTTTTAATAACATTGAATTTTTTTACTACTTTTTCTGCACTCCCAATACACCCCCAGACAACACCTCTAGAGGAATGACGCCAATTTTGAAACACCCCGTATAATTGAAATCTTAATGTATGCCTTACAACAACTACAATTTTTCTTTTCAAATGATTAATTTTGCTTTATCTGGACTGCAATGTTGCAATCTGAGAAGTATATGTGGTGAGCACGATGAGCTGGAATGGATATGGAAATGATGCGATCATTTCATCATCATCAAGATATTTGCTTATTGAAAATAGCTATGTTAAATAATTGATGAATCTATAATTTTTTCAACTACCTTCTTCAATTTTTTGTTTGCACCAAATCGTAATACTTTATCAATATTTATTTCACTTCTAGAACTAATCACCAAAAATAATTTCTTCACATATACCATTCCACTCTGTCACACTTAATAACATGAATACCAGCAGTTTGATTTAAGTTAAAAAAATCGTCATACAACAATATCATAAAGAATTTAACCAATTCAAATAATTTGAGCTAATTTGGGAAACACTGGAAAATTATTCTTGCTATACATGATCACACTTTTGTTTCACAGACTTTTATCCAGCTTGTCGTTATCTAAAGTCTAGTGGAACTCGTTAAGAAATATATACAACGTTTTGTATTTAAAGAAGAACATGTCCGAATTTTAATTGGAATTAATTTTCAATTGGCCATCGATTTTATGATAAAACAAAACAGAAAATAAATATCTTTTCTGTATGTATTTGTACGTTTTCCAATCAACAACATTCCATGTATCTAATGTTTGCATTTTATTTTCATAGATCACGACCATTACTAATTACAGTTTAAACATTAACCATAAATTTATACCTTTTCTTTCGCATTAGATAACCTCCGAACTATAGGATATAAATCTGCAAGTAGTTGCATTTGCAATTCGTGTATCCTACCATTAAACACATCGCGTATAGCAACAATGCACGTAAATCATTGATTCAAAAGAAAATAGTTAGTCAATCTTTAATTAATCGATAAGTTTCTTCGATTATTAATAATATAGTTGCTTTAAGGCTGTCAATGGTTCTCCAGAATCGATCACATAATTATAAATATTTGCTAATGATTTTGGTTCAGCCTATATTTGGGAGTTCTCTGTTCTGATTCTCAACAACTACTCTGGGGGTGATGTCTGTCATTATAAAAGGCTAAGTAAAAAATATTGAAAACTAATCTCATCAATTATTCAGCTTCAGTACAGCTCTCGGTCGATATTTTTACATATTTCTTCCCAGTTTACTCTTTTAACGGCATACTCCAATATGGTGGTAAACCGTTTCGGAGATATTGTATCGCTCTGACGAACTCCTCTTTCGATCTGAAATTTACTTCTGTCTGCATGTAACCTTACACATGCAGTTGCCTGCTTGTTTACGTTTTTCAATAGGGAAGTACCTCAATTAACAATAGAACAGTCCGCCAGCGCTAGCTTGGCGCTTGCGAATTAGAGGACGAAACTACTCTGCATGTTATGTGTCGCTGCAGGTCATATGCAACAGATAGACGAAGACTCCTGGGAGGGGATGAAATTCCACCAGACCAGATCATGCGAACTCCCCTCAAGACTCTTCTGGAATTCATTGAATATACAGGGATAAT
>NW_026018814.1:13313355-13331698 GCF_020466585.1 Dendroctonus ponderosae
GGTAAACAGCTTAGCTGGAGTCCCACACATACCAGAGCGACAGACCACCAGCTCTGGGAGTGCATAAAAGAGCATTTCCCAAACCTCACCGGAAAAAAAAACAAAAAACCTTACACATGCAGTTGCCTGCTTGTTTACGTTTTTCAATAGGGAAGTACCTCAATTAACAATAGAACAGTCCGCTAGCGCTAGCAACATTTTGTGTTGATTTACGAAGTCAAAAGCCTTTTCGAAATCTATTAATACCAGGACAAGTGGCTTGTTGATTTAGCGCCATTGTGTCTTCTTATCTGTTGAATTTGTCGTCATGTTTGCAGATTTCAATGGCTTCTCGTATTAGTCGGGAGCGATGACCGATGAGCGTTGTTGTGGTCAGGACCTGTGCCTCTACGAAATTGATGTTGCGTGATTCATGGCTGAAGGCATGTTCCGTCACTACAGACTTTTCCACATGTCCCAGTTTACAATTTCATCGATGTTCTTCTCTTCTTGTCTCAACCGATCTCTTCGTAGTTCCTATGTAGACGCTGCCACAGAAGCATGAAATTCAATAGTTTCCTGCAGTTGTGAGGGGAGGTCTTCTGTCTTTAACTGTCCCTCGGCATTCTCGGATCTTTGTTGTGGACCTGTAGATTGTTCTTATTTTGTGTTTCCTCAGGAGCCTCTCAATAATGACAGTAACCCTGGAAACAAAAGAAAGGAAAGCTTTTAGAGTGGATTCGCTCCTTTCAGCACGGCCCTTCCTTACAGCTCTTCTGATGTACAACTGGGAATATCTCTTCCGAAGAAATGCCTTTTTCAAATGCCGTAGTTCTGCGGTTAGATGTTGCAATCCACATAATTTTCTGGCTCTATCCGTAAGAGCCTTGGTGACTCCTTGCTTATGATCTTCGAGTGGTGGTTATATAGCTTGTGCAGGTAGGTATCTGTCCGTGTGGGTGGCTTTTTGATATACGCGGTGGTTCAAACGATTCCCTTCCCTAGATAAAAAGCATCCAGGAAGGCCAGTTGGTGGTTCTGTTCAACTTCCATGGTGAATTGTATGTCTGGATGTTGTTTGTTTGGATGGTCGAGGAAAATGTCCAGGTTTTCACGTCCATAGCACGAACGTATCATCGACATATCGATACCAGATTGTTGGTTTAAGGGGTGCGGTATGCAATGCTGTTTCCTCAAACTTCTCCATGAAGAGATTTGCAAGGGTACCTTTGTGAATAGAGATACAAAATCGAAGCTGACTAGCATGTCCGTATGTTCCAGTCTGAGGTCTTGGATCTTCTTAATAAAATGTTCGGAGGTTTTTATATATGTTTATGTGGACCCCACGTGTGGCTGCAGAATAGTGGATAGATATTTTGCTGTATCGGAAGTTGGTGATCACGAGGCACTGACGACTGGTGTAAGTGGTATTCCTTCCTTGTGAACCTTCGGTAATCCATACAAACGTGGGGAGAGGGCTTCTGACTTAGTGATCCTCTTCATGAGGTTCTCGTCTGTTGAGGATATTTTAATCAGGCGGTTGATGTTCCTGAGCTTGGCTTGAGACGGGCCTTTCTTGAGCTTCGTGTAAGTGACTGGGTCCGGTAAGTTTTGGAATTTCTGCTCGTACTCCTCTCTGTTCATGATCACTGTAGCGTTGCCTTTGTGAGCTGGCAGGACGACAATGTTTGTATCACTTCGTATTTCTTTGAGCGCTTGTTGTTCTTCTCTACTTAAATTGCTCGGTGTTGGTTTCGCTCTCCGTAGAGTGGTTTTCAGACTTATTTCATTTGCTGTTTGTTCTGGAAGCCCTTGCAACGCTGTCTCGGTGCTAGAGATAATTTCCTCTATTGGTATTGTTCTTGGGCTACGAGCAAAGTTTCCTACCAAGCTACTACTACTACCTTTCAAGCCAGATTTATCCGCAGGCGTTAGTGTTGACTGCTCAGATTCACTACAGTTCGTGCTGAGTCCTGGCCTGATGTAGCTTGGGTTGTTCCTTTAGATTTGGCTTCCAATTTTTCAATTTTTTTCTTTTGCCTCTTCGCGGCTTTGTCCAATTTTCCTTGCATGCTGTTGTGAGAGATGACGTGAGATCTTATTCCAGTCAGCGTGATGCAGACTGTTTACCAGTTTGTAAAGCAGGTTTAGAAGTTCTCTGTCTGTTGCTCTTAATATGTTGTTAAAATATAAGAAAATTTAGAAGCGGCAATTTCTACATCCATCATCATCATAAAATCATAAAACACTTAAAAAACTAGGATCTTATAAAGAATAAAGATAAGCAATACATGAAAAATCTACATTAGCCATTCCATAAATTATTATTTTATTGAAACGCTTAAATGTTTAGTGTGACCAGTAGCATCTATTGATATCAGAGGAATATTCAGTCTGAAAATTGTTTGATGATGAAAATCAAATATGTACTTCCAAATCAATAAAACATCTATTTGTTTATTGAAAGTATATCGGCTGGCTTCTCCGTATACAAAAATAATTTCAATTTTTTCTTGCACAGTTAATGCGCCCATATCAAAAATTATAGTAGTTTATTTAAATCAAATTCAAATAGTGGTTCTAACTCAGAACGAAATTAATAAATGTCAAAGTCAACAATTTAAAATTTCTGCGCTTTTAGCACCGTTTTTACATTGAGTTAAGAGAAATTTTAGATGACTTTGACAGCTTCATATTCAAAATACATTTCGAAATGTCACGTATTGGCAATGCGAATTTTCAAACTATCGATGCTATACTTTTAATAAACAAATAGATGTTTTGTTGATTTGGAGGTACAAATTTGATTTTCATCATCAACCAATTTTCGGACCGAATATTCCTCTGACATTAATAGATGCTATTGGTCACACTATAATTTTCAGCGTTTCAATTAAATAACAGATAATTTAGCAGATCTAAAGCAAAAAAAAATAATTGATGAATTGCAGCGCCACCTGTCAAAATAGAAGAAAATGTTTTGGATAGATTATTCTCCGTTTTTGACGTACTATTCGAATCTCCAATAAAATGTTGTGGTTGCCATTTGAAATTCTTAAGTTGGCCCCTGCCTAGCCTACAAGGTTGAAGTAGGCGTTGTTTTTCTGACACGAATTGACTTCCCCCTCCCAGATATTAACTTCTTATTTGAAATGAAATATTTTTTCTTCGGATCACTCGTTTCTGAAATATTTAAGCGTTTCAAGATTTTAAAAAAACCACCCTGCATACCATTTCAGAGAAAAAAATTATACTAGTTAAGTTTGCTTTTGACATTGCGTATAAAACACTAATAAAACATTTAATCGATGATTAAACGTTTTAAGGTCACTTCGTGTTGTAATAAATTTTAATCGGACAAAACGAAGTAAACGTTCAAGAACTAATAAGTATTAAGAGTTTTATTTGGCGAGGAATTAAAGGAACAACAATCAAACAAGCTAAGGGCTCGAAAGAAGCAAACAGTTTATGCTGTTTACTGTTATTAAAATCCAATCTAGAAGCGAAATGGGCTGGGTAATGAAATGCTCTTTTTATTACAAGTCCCGTCTGTTCGTATCGCAACAAGATATCGTTACGCCGTTGCGGCTTTGGTAATCATAGACTGTGTTTTATTCAAGGCGTCTTCGTTGTTTTGTTGAAGTATTAATTATAACATCATCATTGCCCCTTCAAGAGTAAGTATTCAATTTGAAATTGCAAACAACTGGCAACCAAACGAAAAAAGAAATACACTCTTCGCTAGCAGAAAGCAGTAAATTGTAACACGCCAACCGTTAAAACGTTTTACATAATCACCATTTTACCAAACCATAACATTCACGATTCTGCAAGCCAACAGGTCGTAGAAAAAAGGAAGGTCCAAAACCGCAAGAAAACATAAAGGCCGATAATAATAGGAATAAAGTGTCAGACGACGCTTTCCATTATAATATCCATTGTATTCTCTTTCAAGTGCATTATACTCTTTGGCAATTCGTATTTGTATTTACAAGAACCTGATATGGGTGGTTGACGCTCTCGGCAATTTAATAATGGCATTTCCCGATACGATTTGGTTCACGCTTGTGTTAAACTACCATATCACTTCATTTTTACTGAGAATAAGTTGACTTTACACATATCGTTAAAGGTTCCAGAATACTTAATTGTCTGCGTTCTTTAAGATTAAGGTAATTTTCTCATGTTGGTTTGATCCTTAGTTTCAACTGGTCGTCCACACATTCGCATTTTTTAATTTTGTTACCTCTTTCTCAGGTGTGTTACATTTTTTAAATATGTTTAGTCTCTTGTTCTGATCTATTAGGGATTGCACTTGTTTCGTTGGATATGTCAGTATATCCGGTTTCGCCATTTTTCCTGCTGTTTTGTTGATTTCTGTGTATGTAATGGTATCTTTTAGGGCTCGGAATCAAACTCGAATAATTCGAGTATTCAAATATTCGAATATTCAAAAAGCGAATAATTATGTGTAGTCATAACTCGAATATTCGAATACTCGAATACTCAAATACTCGAATAATCGAATACGCGAATACTCGCATACTCGAATACTCGAATACTAGAATATTCGAATATTCAATTATTCGAATATTCGTTAAATATTCGAGTATTCGAGTAATTTTACTATTCGAATAAACCACTAAACGAATATTCGAATATCAGATTTTTTTAATTCCGAGCCCTGGTACCTTTTACCCTCGGTTAATAATTTCCTCTTTTTCTCTAGCAGGTTTTTTGTCTCTATCGACAGTTTGTCCGCCGCTTTCTCTGAGGAGGTACTATCTGTTCTGCTGTTTTTTTTTTATTTTAGTTATTCTCCTATTTCTATCATCTAATGACTCTTCTGTTTTTCCTGGATTTTTGGAAAAATTTTTCATTCAGAATCTGTTTGTATGTTTCCTTTCTTTCCACTATCCTCTCTCTACTTCTTCTCCTCGTCGTTTGTTCCATCTTACTTTTTCTCACCATTTTTTTGTTTATGAGTAGTTTGCATCTTACCATCCTGTGATCACTGCCGGTGATGAATTGGTTGACTACATACATCTATGTCTTGCATTATGTGTTTATGGCAGCATATTAAAAAGTCAATCTAATTTTTTGTTTGTCCATCTGGGCTATTCCATGTCCAGATGTTGCGTTTCTCTCTCTTTTGGAAGATAGTATTCATCATATAAAGTCTTTCTCTTTCTAGAAACTTTGCTAACATTTTTCCCTTTCCATTTATGGTGCCGAGTCTGAACTGTCCTATGTATGTTGGTTCTGCTCCCCTGCCTATTTTTGCATTAAACTTTCTTTCTAGAACAGTGTGCGTCGCTGGGTTCTCTCTGATTGCTCTCGCTATGTATCATTTCCACCTCGTCATCATAATGTGAAGAAGTTGGAACATAAGCTTGTATATGTTTTAGCGTAATATGTTTGTCTGCTGTCAGATATTGTTTTCAGGATTTTTATTTATTAATATTCCAACTCCTCCATTGCTATCATCATCACCATTCCCTCTGTAGAACTACCTGAATCCAGATAGAGGCATTATTCTCCTCTTCTCCTTGTTTTGGCCAAGCCTACAATGTCCCAGTTTATTTTCTCCAATTCGTACTCTAATTGCTGCCTCTACAACACAACCCCATACAACAACAATCACTATCTACTGTACCAAAAACGGTGACACTAACAATCGTGTCCATAAGGACTGCCAAAAGAGCCTTTCGATAATTATATCCTTAGGGGCTCCACTAGATCTAATAGCTGACCATACCATTGCATGTCAAGATAAAACTAATATTTCATGGAATGGTTAATGTATATTTTTCATGTATTGCTTGTCTTTATTCTTTATAAGGTCCTCGCTTTAAAAGTGTTTTTATAATTTTCGTCATCCTATTAAACTGTCGATATTCAGCTGAGCTTATTCTGGCATCCAAAAGTTGTTAATTATAAAACAAAACTGACTATGTTGATACATTGATGCCAGGAAAACAACTTTATTCGAATATCGAAAATCTTTAAGAGAAATGAAGTGACATAAAGCGTTTAATGCAGTTTTAGTAGATTGATTGTGAGGAACACATTTTATTAGGAATTGGGTTTAAATTATTTAATCATTTGAACTCTGTACATGATGTTTCAAAGAAAATTTGAAAGGTATAAGATTGTAAAAATTTAAATATATACATACTTTATTTTAAGTAACTTTTAATCTAAATCTGTATTGCATGTTCTATTTAAAATCTCATTTTTCCTCTGTATTCTTACATCCCGGAACGTTTCCGAGTTGTTTCTAAAATTGTACTAAAGTAAGAAAGGCATAGTTAAAATGAATTGATATTGTCAATATATATCAACGCGAAATTGCAAATAATACTATTCTTCTCAATTTCGTTCGACTTTTAAGAGAAATCTCACCCCATAATTAAGTTGTTCGAAATGATCCAATTTTTGAAGAAAGCAACCATATTGGGATACCAAAAGACGAGAAGACCCCGTGCTTGTAATGAAGTTGATTGCGGCTATTTCCCGTATCTTCTTTCTTTCTCTAAGTAAATTTCTTTTGTTGTGGTTAAAAAGAGTAGGTATTAATTTGATTTTAGCATCGGATCTCTTTAATCTTTTATTTTTTTAATGTAACGGACCAAAAATGCTCATGCAATTCGATAAAGTTGAAAATTTTAGCAGCAGTTAGCATAAAGGATTGAGTTTTATAAATACATAACTACTGAAATACTGACGGAAAAAGTCAGTTTTTAATCAAATTGTTACCGTGTCTAATGTTCTTAAAACAACAAAAAAAGAGTTTTTAATTGGTAACTTTGCTTGAATTGAAGGCTGCTTATTTCGACGTAAAATCTATTTAGATTTAAACTAAAAGTATCAAGCTTAACAATGGCTCTCGAATCACCGTTTACCGAGTGGGTAATTTAATTTTAATGTTTCCTCGAGTTAACAAGTCAAATAGCATTTTAAAACGCGTAATTTGGTATATAAACATGAAATCATTATATCTCTCATAAATCTTTACTTTATTACCATAATTATCATTAAAAGTATCATAAATATCGTATTACTGCAGAGCAATATTATATTTTATGAACTCAACTGGCCATTCGAAACTCAAATAAGCTTGAATGTTTTCAACCGGAATACTCAATCGATCAAATAATTAATTTTTATTTGGATTTGGAGAAAAACTGTAATTGATGTTTAAGCCACTTGGTTGTATATCAGCATATTTTTTCAATTTCAAGGCACATTGAATATTTTCGGAAAAAAATGTATTTTTTGCATTAGGTTAAATGTGTGCCCGTTAAGAAAATGCGAAAAGATAGTTTTAAAATGTTGGAGACAAACTATAAATTGATAGGGAGATGTTTCGTCGAGACTTCCCCAAGATTCGCTTAAAAACGCTTCAAAATACTCAATTCAAACATTTTTCACAAAAATCGTGTAGCCAAAACAACTCTGAGGAAGTTACCATAAGAAACTAAAATGTTCACGTACTACATAAAACGGTTAAACAGGACATAGAATTGTTCTGGGCAATGAAAGTTTCTATTTATTGTTGATAAAAGCACAGGCCTGTGCTTGATATTTCGCACATCTCATTATTAGAGCCGTACAACAAGAAAATTCATGAAAACCGTTTTTTCCTGTCAAATGCAACATGTATCTTGTTTGCTCACTATTATAGCCTTGGTTTTCATTGTGTTTAGGAGCATGTTGTAGGTTTTGCATGCGTCTGTTACTCTGCCTATAAGCCTATAATTAGAACTGTGCTGTCTACCTACCTCAAATTATTGTATGTACATCGTTTATTAAAATGACTTCTTCTGTATTATTCAAAACAGTTTCTCCGAGTACACATTAAAGAGCAGAGGAAAGAGCACACATTCCTGTCGAATTTCAAACTCTTCGGAGAGCGCCTTCTGTTTGTAGTAAAGGTTAGATATAACACGGTTATCCTTGACTTTCAAGAGTTCCCAATAATTTCCTGTACTCTGCTCTATCAAAATCTTTCTCGGAGTCAATGAAATAGGCAAAAACATTGCAGATTTTCTTCGGTTAAGGAATAAATGTTGTAACCAGTCATTGTTCCGGAATTGTGCCGCTCTCATAAATGCAGTTAAATAGCTCTGTAATGAAGTCCATGTGATATTGTTCTATGAAATTCAGAAAATCTACATGAATTTCATTGGCTCCTGCTGCTTTCTTGCTTTTAAACTTCTTCTGTGGTGATGGAGGGCCGGTTTCTATGGTTGTCTCTTCCATGATGCCCCGGTTCTCATCATTAAATAATGCCTACATGTACTCCTTCCACCTTTCTACCCTTTGGTCAAGAGTTTCTATGTCTAAATAAACGTCCCGCTTCCATAGTTTGTTTGTGTCGGCTAAACGCGTAATGTTGACTTTCAAGCTGTTCGATTTCAGTGTACTTTTTCACCAACGAAGCCTCTTTTGCGTCTTTGATCTACCCCTAATCAGGCTGTGGACCTGCCGATATCTCTCTGCATTGTTGTTTTTATTATTACACTTTTTGTTTTTCCAATATGTGTTTTATGGGTCACCCGCCTGTGGTTTTTCCTTCTCATCCCTGTTATTAGTAGGAGTTTTGCTTCCAGTCTCTACTACTGTTCTTTGTATCCATCCATTTTTGATCAATATCTTTGTATGGTTTGTTTTTGAGATCAGCTATTCTTTTGCTTATGTCATTTTTTGTTTCGATTCTAACATTTTTGTCTTTAAGTGTCTGGGTATCTATTCGTTACGCTCGCTTTTATTTTGTTAACTTTATTAGACGTAGTCGTAAAGTAAATAGTAACCGATTATGGTCCGATGGGACGTTTGCACCAGGGTAGCTTTATACTATTCCTTCTCCTAATTCCTTATTGTATGCCGTTCGTAATCGGCTGGAGACTTTCATGTATATAAACGCCTGGGCCAGTAAAAACTGTGTGTCTGTAATTATAAAGTGAAATTCTTTACAGACTTGAACTAGTGTTTCTCCTCTTTCGTTTTGCATTCCTATTGCGTCCCTTCCAACAACATCGACAATACAAGATCGAAGCGTCTCTCGTGTCCATACAGAATGTATCCACGTCCTCCTCGGTGCTTTCTGATGTTGGTGCATATCAATTCTCAATCGCAAGATTTCCTTGAGGAAACACGCTTTTAAAAAAGCTGTGAAAACGGAGGCGTGTAATACAAAAAGTTAAATTAATGTAAATTATTTTATTTTGTTTAATATTTGTATAAATAAAGCAACACTTTATACAATGTAATGTGCTAGGATAGTTAATAACTGTTTTGCTTAATTGGACAATTTTTTTAGACCGAACCACGGTTTTAATTAAGTTTTATCATCTGTGAATGAATTTAAATTTCGTCGATTTCCATTGTTTCTTTTTCCATTCTTCTTAGACTAAATAAATTAATTAATCGTGTGCTGTAGCATCACATCTAAATTCCATATGAGAAATTGATCTTCCTCCATATAATTTCCAACGAAAATTTAGGGTAAACCAAACATCATCATCCCTAAGGGTAGAACCGGCCTCCATTACCGACCCTTTTTAATAACGCTTGCAGATGTTCTTTCTCATGGACCAATGAAGGGAGGCGTGAGCTACGGCCATATTTAGGTTCGTCCTGTGGTTTCATAATTTTGCTGGTTTTTGTGGTCCGCGTGAGGAAAAATGTGAAAAGAAAACCTCAATTTGTATGGGCAGAAGCAATATAAATGGTCTGCGAAATGTGCCAAATAAGTAAGTGGATAAATCATTCGTTTTTGTTCAATCAAGTCAAGGGGCAGTCGGACAATAGCCTGTATTATATACTACATTTTGTGGTACATGCATAAATAGTTATTTGAAAAGGAAACAAGTTGTTTTTTCCAAATATGGCGTTAAAAGCCAGTAGGAAAGGGTGTAAATGGTTCGAAGTCAAGCTCACTTCGATGCGCCATCAAGTTTAAATCAAATGTTCTTGTTATATTAGGTCATACAGCAATCGCGTCGAATCAGTCGCATTAAAGTGTAGGTATAGAGAAATATTAATGACAAAATAATAGGAACGCATTTTCACATACTCATGTAATAGTAGTTTTCGATACAACGGCGAAAAGTCGTCGTTTTTCAAACCGAGACGAAGTCGAGGTGTCAATTCTTCAGGAGTTCGAAAAACGGATTTTCGCCCTCGTATCGAACAATATTTTTTATTTGAATGAAAGACATAACACGAATCACAAGTTATAATAAATAGAAATTCGCGAGTTCAACTACCGATGGTGGCGCTGCGAAACGTCAAATTACTAGTTGTCGAGTTACAGTTGAGACTTTTCTCACTTGTTTACTTATTGGAGTTGATGACATTTATAACATAAAACAATACTTACACATTTTTCGATCTGTTTCTAATTCTTTAAAAGTTTGCAAAAGTTTATTAGAACAAAACAAAACAAATCACAATCAGCTGTAAACACCAATGTCAACAAAACAAGTGTCAAATTACACTTAACTTGCAGTTGTAATTTTAGCCACCCGGGGGCGTCTGGACTTTTGAACTAGCGAAATGCCAAACATAAAATGCATCAACTCCACATTTTAAATCTGATGTCAATGCAATTTTTAAAAGTGTCATGTTTTGGCGTTTGTAATTTTTCAAAATCGTTCTATTTAAAAAGATCGTGCTTGAGGCTGAACTTGTAACAAAGTTATAATTTACAAATTGTAAGTAAACTTTAAATTGTGATCAATAGTTGTCGAAAAACCTACGTAATTAATTAAAAAAGCTTTAAAAATAATGTCGGTTATTTTTTTATAAAAATACAAAAAAATATATAATGGCAGTAACACGTTCAATTTGTCAAATTTACTTTTGCGCAGATGTGCGTAAAGGTAAAACAAATGAACAGTAGAGAAAAGTCCTTCTTTATTATCATCGCTTCTGATTCGAAAAATAGCAGTTTTAGATTCAATCAACTAAAAAAATTATTTTAATACTGCATAAAGTTACGACCCCACTAGAGAAGAGAAACTATCTGCAACCACAATATTATTGAAAGTCTGCTGCCTGTTCATAATGGTTAGTAACAACAGATGGGAAGTGCATTTCTGCCTGGCCATAATTTTTGGTTAAGAGCCCCCAAGCCTGCCCATTTTGCAGAACAAAATGAAAACTTTGGAAACCGCATTGCAGAATAAAATTTTGTTTGGGGCAGTTTGTTTATTCAGTAAGGCCATTTTCGAAAATTACAGACTCGGCGAGAGTTTCTCTCGAGCGTACAATATGTACTTGGCTTTTGTTGGAATTTCAAATGGGGCATTTATTTTATTAGAGTTGAATTGCCATTGAAATGGCCCGCGCAGAAATGAAAGTAAAACTAATCCGATGTAGCAAATAGAAGATTATAAATTTGTCCGCGATGATTCTCACAATTTGACAATATGAAGAGGGCGTAGCATCGAAGCCCATTCTGCTGATCCCCACGGAGTGAGATTCAATGAAAGCGATGTTTACACCATTCATAATGATCCCCAATGTCTACTACACGTGACGCTTTTCCCAGGGGACATTTTTCGGGATAGTACATTCACGTCCTCATTTTGTCGTTTACGGATTAGTCTTATAAGCTCGAGGATAATGCGGTCTGGCGGAAACGACGGTTAGTGATTCTAATGTACCAAGGGTCGGATTCATCCTCGGGACGAAAACGGTGACAATTAATGCGTTTTTTTCTTTGTGAAATATTTTGAAAAAGTTATTGAAGAGGCTGCAAGCAAAAGCGTGTGGTGAAACATTTTAAAAAAAGAAGAAAAATGTGTTTAAAGTCTAAATATTATTATGAAATCTAGACATAAAACTCCCAATTAATTTGTTTGCTGTTCAGGGTGGGTTGGCAAAATTTTCAAAAATATTGAACTACAAAACCAACCATTCACAAATTAACTTCTCTAATTCTAAATTAAATAATTAAAAAATCAGTTTTCGACCAAAGCATTGAAAATGTAACGATTGAACCCCAATGAACGATTAAAAAGAGGGTTTTAGCGCTCGCTGTGTTAAAAGTAGGCTACTTTTAACACTAGGGTTACAAGTAAATACTACATATTTCTATTTTGGCAAAGAACATTTTAATTTTACTGCTTTACTAACAGTAACTTATTTTGATTTAAAAAAGTGGAACTGTTAATAGCACTAGGTTCTTCCATTCCTTTGATCACTGCTCTGCCGCCATTGCAAATGCTGTGAATATTATAGATTATTGATACGGGAACAGTAGATGATGGAAGAACTGTTTGTTGGCAATTATGTTTTTGATTTGCATCAAGTCGCAATAGAGTATTTTGCAGCTGTGGAAAATTTCTACTCTCTATGGATTTTGTTTGTTGTAAGATTGATCAGAATCTGCTAAGATGGTAACCGAATAACGGCTGAAACAGTGACCAGTTAAAGCTTAGAGTCCAGCAGTGTTAATAAAATTGTTTAAAAAAGTTGTGCTTTCGAGTGGGTTTTTTGGTACACTTGTTGGAGTATTTCACGAAAAACCGACGATGTTGGATGCCTGCTGGACGAAAAGCCATATAGTTATTTTCTGCAATATTGCACGTTACGGTATTCAATTATGGTAAAACTTGGTGCAATGACTTTTGCATCCGAAATGTTTAATAGTAATAATAAAAAGTCTTCTACATTATCTACTTTTAAGCTTTGCCAAAGCCCCCATCTTTAACAAGCCCCCAATATTCCTAATGATTGTAGTTTTAAAAAACCAATTAATAAAACGTATATACTAAGATCCTCACTGCTGTTAATTTGTTACCTTGTGTTCATCATGTGTTGAGTGGTGAGACCAAAGCACTAACTTTTTGTGTGCTAATTCTTATTGCTCCCGAGCTTTCCTGCGCAATGAGTCCAATGTGAGCTTTCTTGCAATAACAACAATGCAATCAAATCAAAAATGTTAAATTTGAGGACAAATTTTATTTTCAAACAAGAGGGCAGCAATTGTTCCTTCAGAATTATTGATTAGTGCAACCAGAGATTAGTAGATACTACTAATCTCTAGTGCAACAGGGCTACAACAACTATTTGTTTGAAAAACATATTTGAGAGAGAAAAATTCGTTTAAACTTTCAATGTACAGAAAATATTATATAATATTCGTGTTCGAAGTGCTTTTAAGGAACTCGTGCACATAGCAGAACAGACAAATTTTCAGATACGTGCCTCAGAATAGTTATGATATCCTATTTAGACAACTTAACAAATTCACGATATTCTATTTCGCAACTAAGCATAAGGAAATATCTAATTATGCTTACGAGGTACATAATGTTCTTTAGTTTCACAGATAGCATGTAAACTCATCAGCATTTAATTAGTATATATTCTCACAAGCCTGTAATAACCAACAGTTGTATCTTGAAGCTGAAATCCATATCAATCGAAATAAAAATTGTTTTAAAAACTCCCTTTACAATGAAGTGATTTTAACTGAATTGCTTTTTTAACCTTTATATTATAACTATTATACAGGGTGTTCGCAAAATGCGTTAGGAAATTTTTAAGGGTGATCCTACAGCCTGAAATAATAGTAGCAAGTCATGTAGCAAAAATACGAAATCGGAATATTTTCCTAGTTACGGGTCATCAAACATTTTTTTCTCTTATTTTTAGTTTATGCTGGACGTTTCTTCGCGCATTAAATTGTAAATCGGAACAGAGTTTTAGCTGAGTGATATCTAACTTTCTGATAAAAACATGTTTCACATGGACATGGAGACTTTAGGTGAAATCCAAATTTCATTTTCCCTATAACTTGTTTGATACCGAAAATATCGCAAAAACGAATGTGTTATTTTGAAGATTAGACAACAGTAGACAAAAAATATGCTCTTCATACGACTCAAAAAACCTTTTTGTTTAGGAGCAAATCGAGATCAAAGGTTTGCCAATATAAAATATGCCAAATTTGACAATTCATAGTAATTATTGTATTACTAAATTAAAATGAAGCGAGAATATTCAAATGTTGCATTCAAATGCAGAGTCAAGATTTAGTCTAAATTGAACAGTATACAATAATACAGAATATACAGAATACAATAATAACTGTAAATTGTCAAATTTGACACATTTTAAATCCAGACGCCTTGATTTGCTGCGATCGAAATTTATTTCAAGGACACTGGGTCGAGAGTGAAAACCTTTGATCTCGATTTGGTCCTAAACGAAGAGATTCTTTTGGCTCACGTGAAGAGCACATTTTTTTGTCTAGTATTGTCTCATCTTTAAAATCGCATATTCTTTTTTGCGATATTTTCGGTGTCAAAAAAGTTATAGGGAAAATGAAATTTGAATTTCAGGTAAAGTGCTATCTAGTGGCAACGTGGAGAAACAATTTTGTGTGAGAAAATTAGAGATCACACTAGGTAGTGATATTCAATTTAATCCGAGAAGAAATGTCCAGAATAGGTCAAAACTTAATAGAAAAAAAATGAAGTTTGATGAGCTGTAACTCGGAAAATATTCCGATTTCGATTTTTTGCTGCATTACTTACTACTACTATTTTAGCATGTAGAATAACTATTAAAAATTTCTTAACGCATTTTTCGAACGCCCTGTATATTAACGATATTATTTAATAATACTATTAAACCAAAATAAATAGCAATAAAATAGTAAGTAAATTATTCGTTACAGTCTCAAACCATGTTTACAACAGAGTCTCATTACTGAATTATTCTGGTAGTCTTTTTTTGGATTGTTTACTTTTGTTCAATTTTCTTTCAAAAATCAAATAATCATCTAATAAGATGACATCTTAACAATAATTACACCTTTAAAAGGCTTTTATAAAGCGCCGTGTTCAAATCGGAACATTTCTGAGGTGGAATAATAGAGAAGGTAATGTCTGTGTTGTGTCTGGGTTTAAATAAAAATGAAAAAAGTAGCTTTCGCTATAGCGAATTAAAGAGGCTGTAATACATTTAAAATGTTTTATATAGACACTCGAGATGCAGTGGCTTCATTCGACACTCAACAGACCCCATCAAAAGTTGACGTTAAAGACTGTTTGATTTAATTAAAATTAAATTAATAAATTAAATAAACTATAATTTTTGGGTCAACTGACTCAACTCAGTGATACAGTGTTAAATTTCATCTCTGCCGTGTGTTAAAACGAGTGTTTCGACTCTTCGACCAGATTGGTCGGATCGGTTTGCAGGCAAGCCAGTCAGTCTACTGTAGTTCACTAGAAAGATATTGGACGGTCAATAAAGTCATGCAGTAATATAGTTTGCGCTCTTTTGACACATACGCCTGCGTAGATCAGTCTAAAAAATAAGTTCAGCTATAATAAAATACTGTTATGCAGTATTTGTACAGCAATACTGCACGTTTTATTCTGCCTTAAACTGGCAGTTGACATTTCTGACGTCTGCTTGCAGGTTATTTCATTATAAACATAACCGAGTTTTACCCATTTCCATTTGACTACTTGTTTACATATGTAGACATTACGCATAATTACGTATTAAATCTTGTAATACTTATATAATTGGTTCAAAATGCCACATTTCTGCAGTGTCGTTAAATGCTCAATGCGTGCTGAATACGGTTTCGTTTTTTCGATTTAGCGAGACAAATAGAGGAGAGAAGTCATTTGAATACTTTATCTAGTGAAAGTCGAAAAGCTTGTGTTAAAGCTTTAAAACGGGTGCGTCTAAGTGAAATCTATATGAGAAATGATCGTATTTGCTTAAGACATTTCATAACACGTAAGTATTATGTTTAAGCACAAGTAGTACTAGTACAAGTACAAATACAAGTAAGTTTATGTTTGATTGAAGAAAAACCAGCTGCCTTGGAAGGCAAAATTAATCCAGATGTGTTGCCCAACGAAAATTTAGGATACTTTTCTAGTGTCCAAGCAGGTCAATCTGCCTGCCTACTCCCTATTTACAAGGTTTTTAAAAAGAGCTAGAATGAAGCCAGAGGTTGGTTGTTATAACATTAAAAGACATAATATGTTCTTAAGTTGCTGGTTTTAGGTCCGAGCTGAAGTTCTTTCAGAACAGTGCACAAGCATTTGATAATGTTTCATAATTCAATGAAGAACTTTTAGCAAAGCAGATTTATGGAAGCTGTGTTAGTGAGTCAGTTCAAACTGATGTACCTAACTGAAGACTACTCAAGTCCTGTTTTTCAGGATTTAGAGTTGTGCAATTCAATAATGTACAACTTGCAAGCAAAAGTTTAAGTGATGAATGTAAAAGAGAATTTTTGTTTTAAATAAATGCTTTATCCCTAACCGGTGTAGATGATATGTCTTGAACCGAGCCAGACTCAGCATGCTTGTAAACCTGCAAATCTTTATAAGCTTGAGCAGTAATCCAATGTAAAAACTGCGGCTTTAAATTAAGTAATTCACCAAATACGTCGTGATGTTGGGCAACTTATAAATAGCAAGCCATAATGACTAAGGGGGATCAAATAAACGTCAAAAACTTCAATTTGTTTATCGTATCTTTTCTTCGTATCTCCCCTAAGCCTTGAGTAGTATGCACTTCAATACATAGTTATACTCATCGGATATTTGTTCTAAAGAATTTACATTTAACACATAATTACATTTTCTGGGGGTTGGCCTACTTCTCTCATTAAAACATTATTGATTTGTAAAACCATATTTATTAAAACTTAACATTTGTTTAACTCTAATGTGTTTAAAAAGCAATATTATCGCTGGTTAAAACTAACCGCCACCTACTTTGGACCCGCTAAATTTTAAATGAAATGGTTAATATTAACCTAACCCAAACGTTTTGAGTTATTTTCGATCAGCTGTTGATTTTAACCATAACCGGGCTGCTATGTTTTAACTGAAAGCTTACAGAATAGACCGGTCTATGTGTTACATTTATCTGGTTCAATCTATCGGTATGCCTCCAGCCATTTATCTTTTCTAGTTCGTTTAAACCCTGATATTTCTGTTTCTTTGGTTTAAATCTTGTTTTATTTTGAATGGCGCCAATATGTATATCTGCACTTTCCCAGGATGGACAATGTAATTGTTAGGATACAAAAGTGCCACCCGGGAAGATCAGCCTTCATTGGCACACCCTGTAACGTATCTTGTCCTTTCGTTGGGATAAAAAGGTAGGCGGCGCGTTTGTCGGTAAACATTCAACTGGAGATTAATCTTGGTTTACCTGCTGAGCCTTTTGGGACTATTTAAATGTGTCTTTTAATTTATTTAATTTGAAGGTGATCCCAGTAGAAAATCGACGATAAGGGATTTGGAGGCCGGCGAGATGTCAAAACAGTATTAACGATCGGTTATTTGTGATATTCGGATGTGCTTTGATGTATCCTAATTTTCGGATTGGTCAGCTTTCATTCAATTTTGGAATAAAGCTAAGGGCAATGATCTTTTTTGCAACGATTGGTGATGATTTCTTATTCAGGGATTTGGTTGTCATATACCAATGTGAGACAAAGAAAAACTTTCGAATTATTAGTTACTATTTATATAATTTACAGGTTGTAATTTACTACCTAATAAATTACTATTTTCTCCTAATAAAATCTCTGACTAAATGGGTTTTCAAACACATTTATTGTTTAAAGCGGAAATATTTAACGTTCAGAAGACTTAAATATAAGTATTATACAGGGTTATCCATTTTATGCTAGTGAAAGTGAAGTAAAAAAAAACACGAAAGATTCAGATGAAGGCAAAAATGTTCATTCAATATGAATATTAAACCTTGCCATTATACGTGAAAAACCATACCATTTAAATGTCCTCCACGGGACCTCCAACAGGCCGCAATCCTTTTAAGGTAATTTTAAATGACTTTTCGGCACATTACCGGTAATATCTCCGCCATAACTTCACGGATATTGGGTTTAAGTTGCCCAAGACTTTGAGGATTGTTGAGACTTGTATACACGATCTTTCGCATAGCGCCACAAAAAGAAATCTAACGATGTTAAGTTGCAAGATCTTGCGGACCAATTGACATCACTCAATCTCGAAATTACGCTTCCTGGAAATGTATCTTGCAATAGAGCTCTAACTGCCAGTGTTCGATAGTGTACCTTGTCTCACCACAGGGTGAGCAGATTTCTGTTTTTAGCTATTCCTATGTTAAGTTGGCAACTCTGTAAAATTAGGCCTAATGAAGAAGGGGCTGTGAGAGAGGGAGGTTATCGGCCATTTTTTTGACTATCGCCAGCATCTTTTCTGTAACACTTGTATCGCCAAATATACTTCCCAAAAGCATCCGTACAATAAAAAACTATCAAGCAAAAACGCAGTGCTCATTATTCACAACGGCATAAAATAAGCCAGAATAATCA
>NW_026018814.1:13331748-13337439 GCF_020466585.1 Dendroctonus ponderosae
CTGGACCAGAATGCACACCATACGGTCACTTTTTCAGGATGCAAAGGCCTTTCTGCGGTCACCTGAGGATTTTGTGAGCCCCATATACGGCTGTTCTGTTTATTAATTTATAACAACCGAGTGAAAAATTAGCCTTATCGCTGAAGAACATTCGGTTCGAAAAATCATCATCAACGGCTTGTTGTTCAATCACCCAATTTGCGTATGTTCTGCGTTGCCCATGGTCTTGAGGCTTAAGTTCTCGAGTCAGTTGGACTTTGTACGGATGGAGCTTTAAATTCAATAGCAAAATTCGCCACAATGAGCTGTAAGACMAACCCAAATGTTGAGCACATCGGGGAAGCGACGAATTCGAGTCTTYCTCCACACTTTGAGCARCAACAGCGATATTTTCAGCTGAACGAACGTTGCGATAATGCACAGGCCTTACAATATCAGTAACCGATCCAGTCTCTTCAAATTTTTCCACTGAGTTCGAAATTGTTTGCTCTGTGGGTCGATTATGTCGACTGTATTCTGCTCGTAAAGCCCTAAACGTTGATACGGAAGAATCACCATTCTTATAGTAACATTTAATAATTTTTACACGTTCTTCGACAGTTTAACGATCCACATTCCAAAATGTCAAACCTTCAACTAAAACAAAAACGCTTCGGATGACGTTTACCTTTGACAGATATCAAATAGCAAGGTTTTACTTTCCTAACCTCGAATGGGATACTTAACCCGTTACTTTCATTATACTACATTCGGATGTTGAGAATGATCTTTAGAAGGGTCAGAAAATTGAACTTTCTGAAGTAACCTGAACATTTTTAATGATTGTCCGATAGTGCATATCAAAGTCAATTAGCAACGAATGGATAGTAGTCGCAGTCGCGAATTCAAAAATCTAAAAGCTCACTGACGATGAAATTATAAACCACACTTATCGAATGATATTTGGCTTACCACCTTCTGAAAAACAATCGACAATAGCGAGTCCCGAATCTACTACTGTCACCTTGCACGCGTAGGAATTATTTTACAGCCGACCTAACCAAATCATAATTGTCACAAATTATTATGTTGTACACACCAACAAACATTGCAGTGGCATTACAACATGCGCTCCTAAGAAATCTCTTCTAACTCTGTTTCTGCTGTCATCAAGCCTTTTCAGTCTCTTTAACGCCATACATGTTTCTAATCGCAACTTGACCTCTATTTCTTTCTGGAAAGTAATGAGAAATTAAATTTTTCTCTGCATTATTTCGTGGGTGACTCAACATGTCCTTCCGCATCAAGTGTACTGCTTGTACCTTACTAATTTGAAACTACCTTCGATGAACAGTAAATTTAGAGTAAAAACTGCTCATAAAACGGCATCATTTTCAAACAAGGTACAAAAAACCTTCAACTTTACTTGAAATAGGTACAAATTAATTATCCCAAATGTGTAAAATGGGTTTTTGCTCGTAAATTTCGGAATGTTTTTGGTGGTAACTCTAATAATCTAAGGGTCGTCTTAAGTGAATGCCGCCTGAAAAGCTGAAAACCGCAAACCTATTTTATAGAATTTCTGAATGGACCCTAAATTAGACGGACCACACCAGGTAAAAGGAATAGTGAAGGCTGTCCGACTGTCCAAAGTTAAAACGATTAGTTCGGTGACAATTTGCGGTAAACATAGTTACATGACTTTAAAGGTAAAGATGTAAACAAATAGCTTCGGGTTTAGTGTACACAATGGAAAGCTTTGAGACACCCTGTAGGGTCGGCGTGCGTATGGAAAAGTTGAAAAGCCCACCTGTGGTGGAACTGATACGGTTCTGTCAACTTTTTCACTCTCTTGCCTTTTGACACTAACCCAAAGCTTGTTTTGGGTAAAGCGTGGCCGAATGAGAATTTGCTTGAAGCCGTGTTCAGCGGAAGAAAATGTGAAAACTACATCAGATCAAAATTCATACATTCGCTATGATAACACTTTTCTAGAGGCGTAAGTAGAGTTCAATTCGACAGTACAGAGAAATGATCCGAACGGAAATCATTAAATCAAAATGGCGACTAGGGCTTAAAAAACGCTCCTTTATTTTTTACGCCTTAAAATCATCGAAGTCGTACCCTCTTGATTAGGGTGCGGTCGAATCCCTGTTGCCGGATTTCTCACTTTTAACCTAACAGGGTGTTTCCTTTAAAAAAAATTAGTGCTGGGCGGTTTTGAATTTAATTTTGAAACTTTTTTCTTATATTATCAAAATTCTATTAAGGTCCGTTTCCTTCTAGCAAAAATTAGACTAAAATATAGGATTTTATACATGAAATAAGTTTGCAAGTCACCAGTAGTTATTAGGTTTATATTTTAATTTCAAATGGAATACTTTGTTTTAAGAAATAAAGTCTCCCATAAAGTACAATGCGTTCACCTAAATTGTTAACACATTTTTAAATAAATAATCTATAGAAGTGGTCCTCAAGTGTAGAGCTGATTTTCAACAAGTCACAAGTTTACAAACGTGTACCAACGTCAGTTCGTTAAAACAAGAATTAGGCAAATTTTTCTGAACAGTTCAGTACAAACTTTTTACAAAAATTTTTGCAATAGAATTTTATTAAATATTAACTGTAAATAATTACAAAGGAAGTATCGTAGTAGAGTTTAATGTGCTGGTCTGTAAATACATGTAAATGTAAGTGCGAAATATAATTCTTGAAATTACCTTGTGAGGCCCGGTATCTTCGTTAGAGGTGACGTAATTTTTTTATGAACAAATCGTATTATTTTTATTTTTCCTGTTTACTCTCGAGAGATTGTCACGTACTTCAGGGACACCCTTCTATTATTGACACCCTTGTGCCCTTGTGTTTAAAAGGTTTCTATGGGGGTTGGTTTAAACATTAATTTAGTTGTAAGTGTTCCATCCTTTGACCTTCTTTTGAAAATTTTACAAGAGTTTGTGTAATTCTTGACATCTTGAACAAGGTTTGATCTATAACTTTTTTTGCTAAGGACTTGTTTTATATTATTCTTCTATGAGATCTTTTATAGCACCGCCCAATTGTGTTTTTTTATGCTTTTTACATGTTACTACATCTTCTAGCACTTTTCTTGTTGTTCAAACTCTCATATGGTATGCGCTGTTTTAGAAATAATGTTGATGAAATTTAATGATGGGAGTTTCAAACTGCGGTTTTCTCAAAAAKRTACCTACAATAAMGTAAATTGAAACTATTATTTTTTCTAAAAAAAWTTGTATYAAAATTCCCCTAGTTTATGCTKGAATTCTTGMACTTRTTTATTTATAAGCTAATAAAATCTTATTTTTGTGGAAAGTGTTTTCGTAACTTTGTAAATACAAATATGCACTGTGGTTCAGCCGAATTCACATAACTCTTCCCACGTTTGAGGACATTTTTATTAGCCTTACAAGTGGACGATAGTCCACAGTTTTTTCATTATATTTAGTAAGCAATACAGAAAATTAGTAGCATAGATCAGTTCTATTCATCTACTCTATGTGTTTTGCTTATTTTTCCAGCAGTGTTTTGAGTACCTACTATTGATTACTATTAACCTGCAAATTCCTGATTTCGATTACTTAAAGTTTGGTTAAACATTTTATGAGATATTATCCTGGGAACTATTGTGTAACTATTGTCATAAGATGAAGCGCACTAAGAAAATTCGTTGATCAACAGACGTCAACGATATGAAATTTAATGAAATTTTGTTTTAAATATTTAAGACCTATATTCACTGTTTTAGATGTTTTAAAGCCTTCTAGTTACTCTCATGAGAAAAGAAGGAATTAATGGTTGAAGAACTTAAGAGAATGGTGCAATTGCAACAATTGCCAACTATTTAGATCTGCAATATCAAAAATACGCATAGCTTTGATGATGGCCGAACTTCGGAACGAAGACGGCACCTAAAGAAGAGGAAGTTACTCTCAAACAATCCATAAAATATGTAGATTAGTCCCATCACGAAATTGTTGCTACCGTTTAAATCGTTTTAATGCATTTTAAAGTAGCCCTAATAGATCGAAATTACGCACTTCAAAAAAACCGGAGAGCCAAAAAATATACATATGAAGATGGGAAACTGTGGTTGTTAACCAGATAACCCAATTTCAGGATCATTACCTAACATGGCGTATCCTGCGCAATTCGTGAGGTGATTTGGAGTCTGATACAACCTCTTTATTAAAATGTCTTCCAAATTACTTTTTAATACCGGTTATTACAATGTTAATGGGTTCATCTAGAACCACCATGATGTTTCTGTCTCAAATAGCAATGGTTCATGGCATTGCCATTAGATGGAAATACAATTTGTGTCTCATTTTTGACAGAGAAAAAGTGGTTTCCTGTTTATAATTATAGAAGTGGGCTTGTAATCATAATTACTCCACATTACTTGTTTATATGAGCCAGTTCCAAAAAACTCTCTATAATACAAAATGTTACAAGATGTAGCCATATCGCGTATAAAGGGATAATGACTAGTTCTAGTTCCGTATTTGCTCTACGAAACATTTATCAAGTAGTACATGTACAAAATACAATAAGGTTCGCTCGTCAGGTTTGGTAATAAATTACACTAGCAAATGAGAATCAATAACCCTAAAGATCTGATACATAATTAATTATGTGTGTATCGAAATACGTAACAATTAACCATGTGATCCCATGCAGGTAATTAATCAACCCAAAATTCTCGTTACTTCCTTTCCATTATACGTTAGATAATTAAAATGCCATTTGAGCTTGAAACTGAACTCGGGCAATTTAGACACAGCAGGTTCAGCAAACTTTTTCCTCTTTGACGAACTAAACTGTTGAATTCTTAATTTATACTGGGTATTTAAAACACGGCAGTTATCGCTGCTCTTGAAAACACGTTTTTACTATAAAAGTTCCACCATTGAACAATTACTCTCCATATCCGTGAGAAAAAGCCATCTTTAACAAAAACGCAAGCTGCGGTTTCCCTATCTGGCCCGTCCTTTTGATCTGACGCTAACTTCTCTAAATGTTTATATCCCATCTTGGGTTTTTCAGTTTCCTCGAAAACTATATCGTCATTACGTGTAATCCAGCAATTAGCTCTTTCGAGCGTTCATTTTCTTGCAGTGAATCGTTTGATGATATTGAAGCGGAACTGATTTGAAGATTGGGTGAAATGAAGCAAAACAGATTATTTTGTTATTATTTGATGTTCGCACCGATTTCGTTTTTTTACATTTGTAACCAGTGGCGGCCATCACTAACTTATACGAAGTGTATGTGGGGAGGCGCTTTGAAAAGTATCCAAGAAAATTAGCGTTCAATGTTTGCAGTTTGAGGTCAACTTTGAAAATTTCAAGAATTTCTCAATAAGTGTGCATCCCATACTTTGCCTGATATTGGCGAAATTATATCTGGTCGTTTTTTTTTTAATTCATTTAATCGTCCTCCAACTTTTGGTACTTCTTGGATCTCCTAAATAAAAGTCTTTTTTCTTTCACTTTTGGATCCAGGGCAAAATGTTCTTATAGCTAATCATTCTTTTTACCTTTAATTGTGCGCTTTTGTAATTATGTCTTTCATTGTCTATTTTTTGAGATAAGTAAATGTGATTATTTCACTCATCCATAGCAACGCCATAGGGCAAAAAAGGTATTAATAAACGGTAATTCGATAATTTTCAAAAAAACTTACAGCGATAAT
>NW_026018814.1:13337489-13354447 GCF_020466585.1 Dendroctonus ponderosae
GATTTTCTCCTCTTCGATTTTTCTTCCACTAAACCTAGTGCTTCTTGTGCGCCTTGATGAATGCTTGATGTAATGCAATCATACTCTTCCTTTGGGTTTTCGCCTGAACGTGCCTTGAGTTTTTTGTTGAGTCGTTTTTTATATAGGCTTTTTACGCTGTCCTGCTCTAGGCACKGCTTKTACTTGTTTTTAGATTTATTTTAACSGCCATTTATCAATAATATTTTTGACATTTCTAATGCTCTAATTTTGTAATGTCTAAYGTGGAATCTAATAAATGCTCAATTTTCAAAAAACTCACTTAAAAATACTGACAAACTTAAGGAATTTGTTSTGAAAAATTAAGAAATAAATTTGATTAGTTGCCTCCTCCAAAAYAGTTTAACAGTTGCCTCCTTCGTCACTTTGTACAAAATGTTGAAATCACTTTCCAGCTTCGAATTTGGGACAAAAATCAAATAATTTTCCATTGAGGAACGAACTGAATAAGCGAAAGTTTATAATAAATTATTTGGAAAACTCATCACTTCCATTTTCTGACGAATGTTTCTGATAGTACCGCGAGGTCTACCTTCATTCTGCTGATTTCGCGAACTATTTCGATGACTCATGCATGCACGTTTCAGCATTTTGGATAAAAACGCATCCAAAGGACACCGGCTCACGGACTACACACTATTATAATATACGACTGCCCTAACGGAACCAGATGGAACTCGCGCACGGCTCTGTGCGTGTGAGATAGTACCTACACAGKGGCGGATCCAGCTTTCCAGTCAAGGGGGGGGGGGTCAAGTAGTAGAAATTCAGTTTTTTGTGGCCTATGAAATTAGAAAAATTATCGTTAGTCGATATAAACCCAGCATATCAACCATTACTAGGCCATCATGCAGAAATCAACGCTCTCAATGATTGGTAGCAATCAAGTACTGTCGCAGGTTAAGGAAACTTGTACATTGTCTTTACATTCGAATTACTCAATTATCAACATATAGACAAAAATATCACTTGGAGATCCACAGTTTCGTCCATCCAATGAAGTAAATTTACTTATTGGAGGCAGTCTATTTCGAAATTTACTGCTGGAAGGCAAAATAGAGCTTGGAAAACATTTTTACAAASGACGAATCCGAGACCGATCTTCAAACAAGAACATCGGTGTATTACATTATTTTACCATTTGAATCAGCAATTCTTTTGGTTAGAGAGATCTGAAACCAATTACATCTGAAAGATGCTAAGTCTTACTTTATTTATGTCCCACTTGTTCAAAGCTTTGGTTTCTAATTTCATGGTTTTTTACTTAAGGTGAATCGTTGGTATGTCACGCGTTTAAAACGGTTCAAAGACTTCGAAAACAGGACAGTCTTGGTGTTGGTCTCGCACTTTTGCAGACTAAGACTGCAAAACCAAGAACAGTTTCGCTCATCACTACCTGGAGATGGCATCCGGAATTATGTACACACATATTTACTGTCGTAATATTTCAGGGATCTCATGGTGCCGAAACTTAAATTTAGTAATTAGTTCTGCGTCGATGGGTGAAGTAAAGTGCGGATTTCATGAGCGTTAGTTTCAGTCTGAATACAGCCAATGAGCGCCAATTGGCTAGAAACTGGTTTTGGGGATGCTTGAAAGGACCATATCTCGTAAATTCGACGATTTACGATTAATAAGCTCGAAAATATAAAGTAAATGTTCAGAGTAAATTATTAAAACTTTAAAGTTGAAATTGTGAGTGAGAAATAAAGTCAAAAAACGTATAACCCCAGAAAGTGCTCTTCAAATCTTACACCAATTTGTAATCCTACTGTGTATTAGTTTTTACGTATTACAATCATTCACAATTACAATTTTTGATTAAAACGATTATGTATTTCTTATATTCATATGAGAGAAATATGCGTTGAGTATTTGTTAAACAGGGTGTTCCGTAAATATGTTAAAATATTTTAATAGCGTGTTCTTCTAGTCATTTTAGAGGGCGGTCTTTTTTTAATTTGAGGTTTTGTTGTTGACTTATTTGATTGCCAAAATGGTGGAAAATATTAGATTTTATTGTTTTCCTTTAAAACGGTTAAACATAGAAACTTCAAATATCGTATACTTTATAAGCTAATGGAGTGCCATTTTATGATAGTGTTTTGCTTTTATACATTTTATGTGTTTGCTTTTCTACAGGGTAGAAATGTGGAACCCTTACTTTTGTTTTGTTCAAAACTTTTTCGTGTGCTCTTAAACTTTTCTCGACATAATTTTTTTAATTACCACAAGTTATTAGCCAGCTTTTCATCTCTTATTCTTTTTTCCTAAGACCAATAGTTTGCTCGCAAAAAAATAAAGTGGTTTTCTTTGCCGTTCTCAAAATGTGTACGTAATTAAGATAGGTATTTTTTTGAAATGTAATAACGTTTTCATATAATAATTTTGGTACGCATTATTAGTTGATTACTAACAACCTAAATTATTTTTCTAAATTATGTGTTTTGGTTCGGATTACAATTATTAATATTGAATAAATTTTACTTAAATAATAACGTGGTAACAATATGCGCAACGATATAAACAAACAAAATTAAATTTAAATAACCATTCTAATGTTAACTTAGCAGCTGTTAAAACTGGTTACCTTGACATTCTTGGCATAATTGCAGTATTTTAATGAAATTAAAATTTACACTGAAAGTTTGCACTGAAGTATTATTTCATTAGAAATATTAAATATTATTTTCTGAAGTTCTTCGATTGTATTAATTTCTGTTGAATACCGTATTTTTTAAATGGCCCCAGAAGTAAAAATCAAGCGCGTTTAGATCGGGAGATCTAGGAGGCGAGTTTATTGGAGCTTCTTGACCTCTCCCAATCCAACGGCTTGGAAAATTAAGATTAAGCCGAAACGATCCATTTTTTTGCGGGCACACAAGTGCCCTTAGAAAAAAACAATAAGATATAAAAAAGTTGATAAACAACTTGTAGTAATTTAAAAAATTATGCTGAGAAAAGTTTAGGTGCACACAAAAAAGTGCTGACCAAAACAAAAGTAGGGGTTCTACATTTCTACTCTCTATAAAAGTAAATCTAACTACGAAACACTACCATAGAATGGCACTCAATTAGCTTAAAATGTATAACAAAATTAAAGTCTATGTTTAACCGTTAAAGAAATACAACAAAAACTAATATTTTTCGCCATTTTGGAGATCAAATATCTAAAAAATTAGACATCAAATTTAAAAAATTCTCAGGAAGACTCTATAGAATACCTGCAGCGTAACATTTAATGATCCTTAAAATATATTCCTGTTTTATTAATCATTTATTATTAATTATAGTCTCCATATTCAATTACATCTGAAATCAACGACCAAAACAACCGATAAACTTTCTCTAAACATTGTTTGAAAGTTTTGATCCAATTTAATCCCTTGGTTAAAATAAAGTTTTTTCACTTTCTTTAATTAATCTTCTTTGTAATTTAATTTAAAAAAAATTAACTTTTAAATTACGGAACATCATTTCACATATTTCTTCATACTTTTAAGACCACTGCACTCGTTTTAAATTTCAAAGCTTTGACTGAACTGCGACCGCCACTGGCTGGCATGGTCCAAAACAAATCGTCAAAATTAAGCGTGAATTAAAGATCAAAACGTTGGAGAGCAAAAAATCTGATGATTTATTTTAAAAACAAAATGGAGGCCCAACAGCATTTCGGGTACGAGATGGAGTGATGACTTTTTCATTGAACGGCGCAACATCAATGAACTTGAAGTGATAAGTTGCGGTTCAGAACTTTGGATAATTATTTTGAATTTTCAGCGTTTTAATCCAGTGTAAGAGGTTTTTGTTCGTGGGGTCTTTGTCGGATTTTAATTGGAGCTAAAAGAAATGAATGGACGATTGGATTCAGACATTGTCGTAAAACTCATCGTCATTCTCTATGAGTTGGAAGAAAATTGAAAGGTCAGTAACATGAAATTAGTGACTGATTGATGAACACGAAAAAACTGATGCTTTAGAAGAATGAACGGAAAATTACTTCGCTCGTTTTGTGTGGTTCAAGTCGCTGAATTCTTGTTACAATTAGACTTGAACTAATTAATTTAGTTAAGAGCGAAACGTACCAAATCGAAAACAATTACTTTTGATTGATGATATCCAGTTTATTAATTTACACACAGCGCTTTTGTAAGTTTTTAAACCGACGGGTGCACATTCTAGTTTGTATGAAGTAATATTTAGCATATATTTGTAGTTATTGTGTACTATAGATAATACTGTTTACCAAAGTACCAGTACTTGTCTGAACTTTACAAAGAGCATATTGAACGAGCTGATTGCTCACATTCATTTAACGTTCTAAAATTATTGCTTGTCGCCCTACATCCTCCATATACGGCCATTTCACACTGCTTAATGGTATTATTCCAAGTATATATCTCAAGATAAGCATGACATTGCACTGGGCCCCAAGTGTGTGGTAGATCACAATCTGGAAATACAAGACACATTAGATATGAACAATCACTTTCGGATCGGAAATTTGCAAATGTAGATCAGCCTTCATTGATTATGCTAAAGATATTTTATATATGACGCTTTTCTCCAGTTTTCGTATTTATATTTGGAAGTTTATTCGCCAATTGCACTATCGATGGGGCGCTAGGCATGATACATGCTTGAAAGGGTCAACCAACAGTCCAAAAACTATGGTCTTCTGATAACTGTAAAGCTGCATGGCCAAAAAATGTTGAAACAAAAAAAACAACTAACAAAAAATCTATGTTGAAATAGTTGCAAGCTATAAATCAGAACGAAGACTAGACAACGGAGATAAGGTTTATTAATGAATAATAATTTAAAAAATGTTTTTTACAAGTGGATATTGGTTTAGAACTGCAAACAAGAATACTCCTTTGCAACATATCTTCCACTAATAAAAAGGTTCTTTACCTAAAAAGGAACTTCTAAAGATTAGGGTATCTTATGGAGTGGCAAGAGAATTATTAGAATATTTCGAATGGTATGGCTAAAGGACTTGCGCCAGTGGTTGGGGTGCTGCAACACGGAATTTTTTGGGGCAGCGGTTCGCAAAGTAAAAATGCATGTTGGTGTCCATTTTCTAATAGAAAATGGATTACATGAAAAATAATAATAATTTTTTGAAATATATATTGAACTAAGGGTTTATGGAGTACTCGTGCTGAAGATTTCGAGAACGTTTCTGAATCTGAATAAACCAATCCCTCAAAATTTATTATAAATGCACCCCATATGGAAATTATAAATTTATTGTCAACAATAACGGTAGGCTGAATTTTTGCAATAAATTTAACTGTATTCAAAATTTTGGATTAACTCTAAACTTTTCTCATTTTACTAAATTTATTTCTTCCATTACCTGACCTTGTAAACACGCTTTGAACAACAACTAAGGCCATCGAGCAAAATATTGCTGAAAATAAGAAAACCATTTTGTTGATTGCTGGAAAGGAACTTGTGAACTAACTATTCTCGAAACGTAATATGTCATGCAAATAAATACTTATGGGTATGAACATTTTCTCGATAAGAGCGCAATATATACAGATAAATTAGTGTTAAAATTTGCATTGGAAGCGCCAATCGTCTATTTTAATTGCAAAATAGTAAGGTAGTTTAGTTGATAAACAGTTATAGGTATGAGGATGGTTTTTAATTTTCGAATTTATAAACAGTTTTGTTTTGAGCTGAATTAAGAATGCACATTTACATTTTAGTGTGGTCATTACGTAAATATTACACTCGCCAAATTGCTTATGCATGCAGTACTAGAACCTGACAGGTGAATTTTTAACTTGTCCGGCAGGTGAGTTGTGAGAAACAAACACTTCGAAGTCCTTATCCCAAATTTTTGATAAGTWTGAAATAAAMATTATTAAATTAAATCACAATCSCTGTATAATCTGTCGAATTAKGTTACCAATCAATTTATAGTGCCCACAAGTGTGGAAAAATGTTCTCCACACTCACAATATTCCTTCATAAAACCATATAATTATAAAAATGGTCTAAGGAAATGCGTCACATCAGTTAACTACGCACATAATGAAAACTTGGAATCGAACTAAAAATATACTACAGTTTTCMTCGATGGAAGAAAATTATTTGATATAGTCCCACACAAGTAGTTAATGAATACTTTGCATGGAAACGGTGTTAAACGACACGGTATTGTGACTCGTCGCGAGTTATTTGGATGTTAGACATTAATACTAAAAAATGGAAAATATTATCAGTAATGTATCTACAAAAAATTAACATACCCCACAGGGGACTGTTTCGGATTTCATACTTTTGGTAACCACTATAAACAGATGCCGACTTCTAAAATGCCCTATAATCATATGGGGACGATGCAGCAGTAATCATTTCATACGATTCCACCCATTTGAATTTTTTTCTTTGATTTTTTGAGGGTAAGTTTGGGTGAACAGACCTACAACGATTAAAGAGCTAAAGCTGGGCACTCATGATACAACGYAGTTGGCCGATTTTGTGGGATGCGGTTGCAGTACGATTTGGTTRTAAATCGGTTGGGGACACACACGTAACGATTYTGCAGTACRATCTTCAMTTCCAATTGATGAACATGTCGGTCCAAAAAAACTGACAAAAAACGTAGATGGTGATGCAAAAACTAGATATTTTATTAAAAAGACRTACATATAGYCACGTTAATTTAATAGAGTGCCCAGACGTTTGGAGAAACCACYTCTGAAGGGATAAAACCACGTGTGTMGAATTSCTGGTTTATCCCATTTGCATCGTMTTTCWCCTCTTGAAACTTGGCAATGAAAATATCCATTSATTTYTTTCTTGCAGTTTWATCATGATCAAGTGGCGATTTYATTGYATTTTACRAWGACATTTTCTAAATTAATATGTTATTTAGTCCTGAAATCGTGCAACAAAATCGTAGATGCGAASACATGGTCTACGGGAGTACAACATAATGTAGTGTTCAAAAGCAGCTTTCGAGCTTTGCTGAGAYATCGTGTGTTGCATTACCCAGTCAAAGCTGCAAAAATGATTTATAGTTGTGCTATTCTGCTTAAAATTGCTGACTATTTTAATAATAATTGGTTCAGTRAAGAACAAACGATTCGAAATGGGGTTGTTAATACAGTTTTTCTTGATCCYCTGGTGGAAAGTACGTACTTTCGCCACTGTTTTCGATRGCGAAAGCATCACTTTTACCCATTACAAATTTTCTTCATCCCGTGTGGAAAGTAATAACTTTCGCCACGCACACTGACAGCTTGACTTTGYCACTGACTGTTTGACAACATTTTCAAAGTTTTTTTCAAAACCTTATACGAAGCGAAAGAAGGATCTCTKTTACACCGAATCTCTCTCTAAAAATTCTGTTCAGATATGAAACAACAGGCCGAAAAAATGGCCTTARAAAATACACACTCAAACCTTCTAAACAGTAGAATAGGAMAAGGTAATAAATACTTCTAAAATTATTWCAAACAGTTTGTCAAACTTTCAATCTTCTCAACAGACTTTTGTAGTAGACTCARCAGTAAATAAGTATAGTTTTTATGTAAACTAAAAATATTGTAAATAAATAGGCATAAGTATTTGACAATGTAAATTTTTCTATTGCAAAGTAATCTCTCTAGAAATTGAAATTACTTAAATAAAAAAAAACAATTTTTTGACGAAGCTTTCATTTCGTTTCATTACTATTGTTTTTATCTAAAAAACAATGCCAACAATTATATGCCTACACTTAATTCTGTAATGGACTCTGCCAGCTTTGACAAAAACAACTTTTTATTTGCGAAAGATAAATTTATTCAATAAAACTTATGGGACTAACTTAGGTACTATATTATAAGTTGATCAAATGTCAATTTTCCTGTAAACAATATTAAAGTCTATTTTTGAAGTCTTCCCTAACATTTCAGAAAACTTCACCAGGAATTGACCGCCATTCTGCTGCAATTCGCCTTTTAAGATCAGCAATATCAGCAGGATGTGTTTTATAAACAATGGACTTAAGATGTCCCCAAAGAAAGAAGTCTAAGAGTGTTCAATCCGGTGATCTTGGAGGTCATTCAGTTGGTCCCCTACTGCCAATCGATCTATTCGGGAATATTTCCACAACCAATCTGCATCGAATTTTAACAAAAGATTTCAGGCTTCATGCGTACAAAGTTGAATTTGCTCAAGAACTGAAGCCGGAAGACCATGGGCAACGAAAAGCCTTTGTTGATTGGATTTTGGAACAACCACAATTGCACTGTGATTTTTCAATGAAAATAATTTTTAGATGCCCATTTTCATCTTGATGGCTTCGTTAATCGACAAAATTGTCGCATTTGGGGTTCCGAAAATCCAAGAGTAATCGTTCAGAAACAGATGCATCTAAAAAGAGTCACTGTTTGGTGTGCATTAAGGGCTGGAGGCATCATTGGACCATTTTCCTTCGAAAATGCAGTTGGTCAAACATTGACCGTGAGTGGTGTTCGTTATCGTTAAATGTTAACTAACTTTTTGTGCCAAAATTGCAAAATATGGATCTCAACAGCATGTTGTTTCAACAGGACGGTGTACATGCCATAAGCCAGAGAAGTCGTGTTATTTCTCGGATTGGAGATCGGCATTGGCCGCCCAGATCATGCAATTTAACGCCTTTGGACTTTTTTCTTTGAGTTTTTAAGTCACAAGTTTATGTGAACAAGCCAACAACGATTGAAGCATTAAAAGATTAAATTCAACGCTGTATCTCTGCAATACCGCAAAATTTATGCGCCACAGTCCTTGCAAATTTCATGAAAAGAGCATTTCATTTATAATCTCATGATGTGTACTTCATTTTTCAGGAAATGTTTCAAACTTATGCCACAAATATGTATATTAAAATTTAAATCCGTCGTTCTTATTCCATATCCAATGGAACATATCCCTTTATAAATAATCTCAAAAATTCTTTGCTTACGGGAAATTAAAATTCTTTTGATACACAGCTGGTTTCAAAAACACATGACCGTGTTTTACTTTTCCGGTCAAAATTGGTTTAGTAAAATAATTAAGAAATAATCGTGATAACTAAGCAAAATAAGTAAGTGTTTATATGTGGGAGGATCAAAGTACTGAGTTCTCCAGACACAATTAATCCTTTATGTTTACTAGAGCTTTATTGGACTGTTCAAAGACGAGGCGAAGGGTATTTGGAAAAGATCATCAATACTCGTAGAGTAAAGTTATTGGATGTTTCTATCGAATTACTACTGTTGTTGGTTAAATCAAAAATTAATTTCAGATTTCAGCTCATTCTTCGTCGTTTCATAGTTCACCTTTAACATTGCGCTTTATTTCTCCCCTAAAAAAGAGTAGCAAAAGAAATGTTGGCAGACCTTCTAGAATGGCCGATAAAAGCTCTATAGTTTCGGTAGGAATAAAAGTTTCCCTCAATATTTTATTTCGAAACAGGCATTATCACCACCGGCGACGATTCGCGCAGAGATTTATGAACTACACTTACTCGCACCCGGTGCTCGGACAAGATAGGGCGGTCCAGAGGATGCTTCGACACATTTCTGGCAAATTTTACTTATATTTTTCTTATATTTTCCCATATTCCCACGCAATTTGGCGAGTTATTGGAAAATTTTGCCGTTATTACCTAAGGGACGGGTGTGAGTAATGGTCGGAGATGTTTTGTGATTTATACCGTCGATATGTGGTTAAAGTAGAGAAAAATTTTAATACTTTGCGGAATGCATGCTCGAAATGGAACTCGTGTTGCAATAGGAGTTCTAATGAAATGCCATCATTATTCAGGTAGTGAGAAATGAGATTTATCTCTGTTTGGAAGCAAAGCATAGGAATTTAGCATAGCGACCACATGAATATAATTGATTTCCCTTTTCGAACAGAAGCCCTGATCTCCAAAAGTTGCTTCTAACGTGCGCTTTTAATAATGTGCGGAAAGGCAAAATTTGGTTTTCTAATTATGTAAAAATTCTCATTAATTTATTATCAATATTGTCATTATTTATTAATTGTTTCACTCTTAATTAATTGTTAGTATTATTTGAAAAATGTACGTATTAAAAAGAGCCAGTGGTGTATGTAAAGATGACGAGTAAAGCTCCGATTCTCCACGGTCTTATTCAGTTAAATTGAAAGGAAACAAAATCCAAATTTGCAAAAAGCGTTTTGTTTAATAGCTATACTTATCAGGACAAAAAGGACAGTGCGCCGACCTAAAAATATCCAACGAACTAATGATGAATCACAGATTCAAAGGGTTGAATTCTTACTTACACCAAATGATTGACAGAAATCGAAAGGCGTTAAAAGGGCAAAATGAAAACCGTCTTTATACCGACAAAAACAATCAAGCAGAGCCAAAGTCAGCTAAGCGCAAAAGAGATGCTTTAGATTGTGGAGTCGCCAAGATTCATTCATATTAAGTTCAAGTCATTCCTATGAAGGTGTTGTCTGTGGGTGTTTTAGAACAGAAAAAATTGTAAAAATATTGTTATTAAAAACTGAGCCGATGAATTTGCAAAAAAACTAAACACCAACAATGTTTTTCAAGGTAATCTGCCTAATTAGCATTACGTAAATAATATCATTCAAAACTCCGATAACCATGAAAAAATACAGAAAGTGATAATAAAATATAGGCAAGGATAGACGGTAAATTCAAGAGGATTCGTTGAATGTGGGAATGTACTTATTCGAAATGTCAATATTGTCAACGATAAATTACTTTTTTGTCAACACAACCTCAAATTGATGTTTACAAATAAATATACATTTCTGTTCTTAACTCCAAACAAGTTAGTGTCTGTCTGGTGGCCTTATTGTGCACTCGTCTCGAACAGCTTCGCGCATTCGGTTAATTAACTTCTGCTCAATATGCACCAGCGTTCAATAAACCATTGGATTAATATGTGATTAATAATGAGTCCTTGTGTTCTGTGCATCTTACATACGTGACCGGAATGTAGACCGTTTTCCATTTCAAAATTTGAATAATTTAGATAACATTTAAACCAAATGCTTCAGAAGAAATAAACTGAAGTTTCTAAATATTGAAACTATTGAAAATCACAAAAAACTGCGTTGGTTTCCTATTGCAGCAAGTCCCCTCCTTAAACTGTGTTATAATAATTTACAAATTTTACAAACGCAAGTAAATAAATATAGAACTTAAATCAGCTTTCTGTATAATATATGTAAAATTTAAAGATCTTATCAAAGTCACATCATGATAGGTAATAAACAAGTCTAGTTATTTGAAATTAATCTCACTATCTTAACATTTATTTTTTGCCGGATCTAAATTTCGTTTTATGTTGAAAAAAGGTCATTATACCATTTATATAGCACCTAGGGACCTCTAGTGTGCAGTCAGTAGAAGCCTCAACTCTGCAGCGATCGCATCATACGGGGGCCTGCATTTAAATCAGACGGCTAAATATTTATGTCCTCAGGCGATTGCAGTTCGTCAGTTTCGCGGAGATGGCGCAAAATATACAGTTTGTGTCAGTCAGGTACAAATTCTTGACCTATCCCTTGCTACTATTTTCCATGGCTAATTTCGATCAACTAAATTGAAAAAGTATAAATTGTTTGCACACACTTTATTTCCGAAAAAAATATGATATATCACAGAAATCGTAATAAAATGCTCTATTCGGTAAAGCAATAATCAAGTATGGTTACGATTTAAAAAAATACAAATTTGTGTCATATGTCAAAAATGACAGTTATTTTAGAGAAATATCCTATGCCATTTCGTTTGTAATTCAATTTAATACAAGTTTTCTATTTAATGTTTTCCTGCCAAATTAATATCAACGAAACTAGGAGTAATTTAAAAATTTATTATAAATAAGTTTTTCCCTAATATCTCTTGGGAGCTGTAAAATTTTAGAAAAATAAAACTGCTCTAGTTCCGAGGATCCCTGTACAAGTCATCGAAAAAAACTCACCCTGAATATATGGTAATAAACCATATAGGGTTTGCGTTTATGCGCAAGGTGATTTTAAACGCTGCGGAACACTTCGGAAGCAACAGTTAATTATTTTTTAATACCACAATCATTTATTAAAAGGAGTAATAAACGTATTGTAGTCAGATAAGTTTAGGTTCAATACTTTTTTGTTTTTACGAAGTTTAAAAAGTAGTTTAAACTAGTTCTTAACGTGCCTAAATAAATACTGTTTAGTATTTGCTGTTTTTCTTTTAGCCTAGTTCAAAATTTACTACATGTTTCAATGTGAAACATATCAAAAACAGTGAGGAATATCAACTTGGAACAAGTATACATTTTTTTGTTTAGAAATATCGCAGAGCCAAATATGCCCATCAAAAAAAAGGATATTTTAAAACCCAGAAAAATTCTGATGTATCTTTCCTGGTTTTGAAATAATTCCAAACGAAATAAGAATATATTGGAACCCATCAGAATTTTAAATTTTAAGTCCTGTTTTTGTGTGATTTTCAGACTCAAATGTGTTCGGTTACAAATCATCCGTTTTGGCAAAGTTGTGCGTAATTCTAAACTATACATGATAACTGCATAAGTCAGTGCACATTTAAGATGCAGTTTAACATTTTATCACGTTTTCGAAAGAAATCATATTTTTGGCGAGATTTTTATAAAAGAGATTTAATTATTCTTTATTTTTTTCAGTTTTACCATTCAAATCCATGTTCTGAATGTTTTGTGTCTATCAAATATATATCTAATATATTAATAAATATACGGGGTGTCAATTTGAAAACTTCCCACTTCCACTTAATATCCTTCTTGTAGGTGAAAATATGAAAAATCGGAGACAAGTCAATTTTAATTGTAAGGGGGACACTTTAAATACATATTTTTATCCTCCTTGTTTCAACCCCCTAGGACGGGTAAATGTCACCCTTAAAACCTTAAATGGGAAGGGGGGTCAAGTGGAAAAAAATCGTTGAATGACAGGAAGAAAATCTAGTTTAAACATTGATTTTTAATTTTTGATTTTGATCTTATTTCTTATTTACTGATTACTTTACATCGACAAAAATAACTTTTTATTTGCGGAAGTTTTCTTCACTATCTTATAAGAATTTCCGCACTATCTTATAAGTTGTTCAAGTCTTGTCAACTTCCCTGTAAACAATAATAAGGGTCTGTTTTTAAACTCTTATCTAACATTTCGAAAAACTTCACCGGACATTGACCGGCATTCTGCTGCAATTCGCGCTTTAAGATAATTAATATCAGCAGGTTGTGTTTTATAAAAAAATGGACTTAATGTCCACAATGAAAGAAGTCTAAGCGTGATCAATCCGGTGATCTTTAAGGCCATTCAATTGGTCCCCTTCTGCCAATCGATCTATCCGAGAATATCTTATCAATGTTAGGGAGGGTGCAAAAATAGACTTCATTATAGTTTACAAAAAAATAGACAGCAATTTGAACAACTTATAAGATAGTGCGGAAGTAGATCTCATGAGTTTTATTGTAGAAATGTATCTTCCGTAAGTAAAAAGTTATTTTTCTCGAAGTAAAATAATCAATAAATCCGAAATCATTTGTTTCAACTAGATTTCCTTCCTGTTATTCAACGATTTTAAATTTATCCAAAGCTTCTAATAATTTGTACTATAAGGAGACCCAGTGCCATAATTTTTGCTTAGACACCAATCTGAGAACCAAAATCTCAATGCAGGCAGGTTTAATTGTTTCTGGAATTTTGAAACGGAATTATTCGAAAACCTCTGAACAAAAAGCAACAAAGTATTATTTTAAGAGAATTTAACGCCCTTTAAAACGATGTGCCACTTTACTTCCCTTCCCATTTAATATTCTAAGGGTGACATCTACCCGTCCTAGGGGGTTGAAACAAATAAAATTTACGGGTCTTTCCGACTTTTCATATTTTCAACTGCAAGAAAGATATTAAGGGTGGGAAGTTTTCAAATTGACACCCGATATATAAATCAGATAAAATTGCAGTTGTCGCGTTGCGCTCATGGAACCGCGAAATACAGACAGGAGATCTAACAGTATCAAGAGCTTAAAATTAGTAAGCTTTCAGACGAACAAAGAGTGCTGAAAGTAAATACACCGCGTAAAATAGTGAATTTATTTACCAACTTTGCCTAGATGTTTGCTTTGCAAAATTGCTAGACAAGTTAATTTTTTATAATATGACCGACAATGCAGTAAAATTTTTTGTGGGCAATATTATTCATTGTCCCGCCAAACTACAAACCGAGTTGATAGAAAATGGATATGTTGCTGTTTTAAAAAATCAGGTAAAGCTTTATTTATAGCATACTAATAGCAATAATAACCACATAACAACCCACCTGGTATTCTAGGAAAATGTTCTGTGATAATGATCTACGAGGTTGATAATTTATAAATAGCAAATTATGAACGGATTTCCGGTGTTGTAGAAACCTAAATCTCAAAGAACCATACAACTAACAGCAAACATTAACAAAATCGCAAATTATTTTAATTTTACAGCGAATGTCTATATAGAATTTATTTATGTCTATTATGAGTAGGAAGCGTGTTCCGAATACGCCATCGATTTTGCCAGCCTTGACTCGCAGTTATGTAACACAGTAGCGCTACATTTGCTTGCTGCCATTGATTAACGGTCAGCAGAATAAGCAGGACAATAATAAATCGTATAAAGAACAATTAAAAATAATATATTTTATGTAAAACTAACACTACTCCTAACATACTTACATGTATGTATTCTACCCTTTAGCAGGAAATAAAATTATTTAATTTTTACTGCAGTCTATTTATTCACAAGTGTGACGACTTTTCTTTGCAGAAATATTAAAAAATATCCTCCAATTAATAAAGTTTCCAGCTAATAACTATCAGCAATACAGGGTGATTCAGAATGGGCATCATTCCTCTGGAGGTTTTATCGGGGGGTGTTTTGGGAGTACACGAAAAATAGTAAAAAAAATTTACTGTTATAAAAAACTCAGATATTTGCAAAAAACTAGATCAGAAGGATGGCAACAATGTTCCTTCGTAATTATTAAAAACTACTCGTACTAACCGGTAACCATGGATTAACTCAATTCAAACTAAAAGCAATGAAAATAAAAGAGACAGTAACATACTATGAAGTTAGGTTTGGCACCTTGCCGTTAGTGCTTCCACTTTTTTGGGGCAAATGAGTGATATGCCTAAATCCGTCACAGCTCTCACGCAAAACCACCTATTAAAGGTTATGTATCAGTGATCAATATTAATGATCAAATAAAATACAATTAAGTTGTTAAATCACAAGAAGCATTCGAAGTTCTGCCCGTTTCAATCCAAACATGTTTGTGTCCCAATCACTTTTCGTGCACTTTTGGCAGCAGTCTGGGCTCACATTTTGAGCAGCTTCTCGTACTCGGTTAATTAACTGCTGCTCAATTTGTACCGGCGTTGGGAAGATCAGAAATTTAATGTGTTCTAGTGTCCTGTGCATATTAATACATGGTAAGAATGTAGGCTCTTCTTCGGGGGAGTTATCGGGACGATTAAATATCCAGTGTTTGAGAAAGTGTAGTTGTTGAGCAATGCTTCAAGTACTCCTGGAAGCCTCATATGCAATAATCTCCAATACCTGTTCCTCTAGGTCTGGAACCTGAGCACATTTAGATTGTCCACTATCAAAATTAATTCCTGGGTTTCAGTCATTGTCCACTATCTGCGTCGATTCCTGGAGCCACTCGTCTTGTGTCTCTAGCCCTTAGCTGGTGTAAGTTCTTACAGCTTCTGCTATGTTACTGTGGCATTTCCCCATAACTAATCGCATATTGGCAAATTCGCTGTTTGGAGCTTCAAAATAAGTCACAGTTTGACAAATGCTTGTTATTCTTGACAAATACTTGACAAAAAAAGAGTACTTTTTTAATATAAAAAATATTCGTAACTTGAAGCGAAAATCGTATTTTTTCGTTTTGAATACTTAAGTATTTCAATAGGTTACCAATCAAACATGGGACTTTTTGGGTGGTTTTGTCTATTTATTCTCTGTACTTTTTAAGTCTATTTTTTTGAAAGTTCAGTCGCATTGCAGCGCTTAGCGCCAACTCCCACTGGATATATTAATCGCAACAATGAGAATTGCTATTACAACATTCATTACAAACATTAAAATTTTAGATGTTTCATTTTTTATATTAAAACTTAGAAAGGAGAGGAGGAACAGTCTACGAGGTGCACTCTTAGATCGTTTACATAAAAGCCATCTTTAGGAATAAGTGGCATTCCAGAAAAGAGATTGGGGGTAAAAAGTGAATAAAAGTAAAAACGAAATAGAAGTTGTATAATCGAACTAAAAATGTCGTAAAGAGAGATTTTTGTACTTGAAATTTGGTTTTCACCTAGTGTTTAGACCCAAGATCAATACTCGTGCCTATTTTAACTATTTATTTTTTTATGTTGCATACTTAGTTTAACCTTTCAGAAATTGATTTGTTAAAACATATATAATTAATTGAGTTATCTGGTATTTAATAGTTGGTACCTAAATTAAAAATTCTTGAAGAAGTTTCAATACATTTCAAAACACAATAGTGAACTGGTATTTTGACGTAAACTAAAAAAGTTTACATTTTTATTGACAGAGTTAAATTGAGATCATGTGCATATGTGTGTGAGACGCAGAAAAAGCACTACGTATTTTATTACAATTTGATAAGAGCGTAATAAGGCTTTGTAAATTTTTACAGACGTGCAATCCCTGTAAATATAAAATTCTGATATAATTCCAAGGGATCTACTGGCATCAACAGCTTAAGTTCATAAGCATTATAAGACCTAGAAAATGTGCTAAAAGTAAATGTACCGCAAATTTGGTTCCATTTATCAGATTCATTGTATAAATATTTGATTGGTTTAAACTTTGAGTCAAGGCAGTTTGCTAAA
>NW_026018814.1:13354843-13372099 GCF_020466585.1 Dendroctonus ponderosae
AACAGCTTTTTGTTTGCAGATATTTTCTGCATAACGGCTAATATCGGGCCGATTTGGAAATGTTGAAATTTGTTAAAACACGTACGATTTTCTATAAAAACTGCGTCTCGTAAGATTGCAATCGCTTGAAATACTTTCAATTGTTACCTCGATTATTGTTTGCTAAGTATTCTCAACACATTCACTGTCTACAAGAAAATTTCTATTTGCAACAGTTTGGAAGGAAATGGGCTCTAAATATTGGCAAGCGTAAAGCTCTCAAACTTGCACATACTTCCACTCTTTGCCCTGTAACTCGGTCAGTTATCAACATTTTGCAGAAATTCAAAAACATTTTAAAAGCTTATAGAAGTGGCGTAAAAAGCTGTTTCAGTGCCAAGGTTCATTTTGGTCACCATTTCAGCGCCAGGGGAGTTTAAATTGTCAAAGACCTAAAGCGCTGGATGTTCCTGGAAATAGGCTCTTTTATTATAAGTTTGGCAGGGCATCAAAATTTTTTATATCCCAAAATGTATTTTTAGGAGCAACTCAATAGTTTTTAAAAAAATTGCAACTTAAAATGTTGGGAATTTTTTGAAAATTGCAAATGTGCAAACTTTTTGCTTAGAGTCGAATTTAGACCACAAAGCCACTTTTCGTTAACATGGTTTTCGTATATAGTTTCGGAGAAAATAAAATTTGAAGTTGTTTGTACACTTATTTGCCCATAACTCCACAACTGTTGGCTATATTTCAAAAACCAAAAATTTGTTGGGTTGGGTATTCGCTAGAGTCTAGCTTTGAGCTGTCTTAAAAAAAATCGACATTTGCAACGGTTTGGGAGATAATGAGCGCTGAATGTTGGTAACCGTTCGATTGTTCCATTTGCGCATACTTACCTCCATTCTTTTGCCCATAACTTCGTTAAATGTTTGAAATGTTAAATGTTAAAAATTCCGGAGAAGTAGCGATAAAAACTATTCCAACCTCCATTTGGATAGCGGCAATAGCTAGAGAGTAAAACGAGTTCAAAATCCGAGCGTGCATCTTCTTGAAAAAAAATATTTGAAAAATTAGTATTAGTTGAAAAAGTTGACATTTATGAAGTCTTCAATGCCGAATAGACGATTTTCCAAGCAAAATATTCTCGGTCGAAAATTTCTAGTGTATTTAACTCCGAGTACCTACCCGATTTTTTGAAAGAATATAATTTTATGCCTACAGAGGTTCCTTTTTTTAATTGTGGATTTTGCTCTAAGTGTCCTTTGTGTGCACATAAGAAATAAAGTAATATTTAATTACAGCGGAATGCCTCAAAAGAGGTTTATCTCTAAAGTCCCGCTAGCTCTAAAGTGCCTTTCATTCATCACTCACTCTTAGTGTGTATAAATTTCTCCTCATAAAATACACAAATCTGCACATGCGAGTCAAAGAAAAACTATAACTCTGGTTGCTCTAAATCCTGTCCGGATTCAAACAGCCGAAGATTATCTAAAACCCCGATTATTTCTAAAAAAATTAATTTAGTGGCTGTTAGCCAAACAGCCTGAGGGGCGCTGGACGCCAAAAAAATCTGAAATATATCTCGGGCAGATGCTGGCCGCTGAAATAAATAATTTATTTAGTGTAAAATTTGGCAAAAACAGGCCAATATCTAAATAAGTGGCCCAAGATCAGTTGCAGCCCCTTAGGGCGCTATCCGCTAAACCATCACAAAGCAATAAAGAAGTTCCACCTACCTTAAGGCATTTTGATCTGGATTCTGCGCCAATTTAACATTTGAATAGAGCAACAAAATTGGTTTACAACAGAAAAACACTAGTGTTGATATCTTGATTCTGAAAACTTGTTAAGCAGATTAAAAATTTGTAAAGTGTAATGTAGAAACAAACTACTTCGACATTAGAAACAAACCACCTGACTGATTAACGTTGAAAGCCTAAGTGAAAGTAATCCAAATTTTGCAAACACTTGTTATCACTCATGCGAACCAACAACCGTTTAATTTAGAGTATAATTCACAGAGGCAAAAGGACCTTTATCTAGTTTTAGCTAGGCTTTTGTAACACTGTATTAAGTTGCGCTTTTGAGTTGTTGCCGCTCTCTGAGTTAATTAGTTATAACTCATCCGTTAATGGTTACCCAGGACTAGTTTCAACCACTCTAGATTTCGATAATAAAAACTTACTTTTTTATAAATTCCCTGCCTCCTCCTACTAACTATAAATCCCTTCTACTGACACTTTCTAATGGATTTTCTTCCGGGATGTCTTTTTCAACTACTTCGAGGTTCAAAAGTTTACATTTTTCCCTTGTTTTGGCTGAGATAGCTGATTAAGTTATTTGAAAAGCATCAACGGATAACCAACAAAAACTCAAACTAATCAAAAATAACCCAAATATCTACGTAAAATGCCTAATCCAACCAGTTTTGTTCAAACCGCTATCTTGTCTCTGCATATGGTGCCTTATGGGAGAATGGTTAACTTTCGATCTTCGAAAAGTGGTAGTTGAAGGCATTTCTGCAAAAAACCGCAACTAACTAATTATTTTTACATTTAGGAATGTTTTCCGGGCTTTGAAGCCGTGGTCTATTGGAATTTCTTCCTGACGTTTCGTCCACAACTGCGGTGGACATTTTCAAAGGCGATGAGGCAGTGGGCGAATAGACCACGGCTTCAAAGCCCGGAAAACATTCCTAAATGTAATCTGACCGGCCGTGAAAGCCTTCATAGTCTAATTATTATTATCGTAACTCTTCATTATCGAAATCCAGAACTGCCGAAACATGATAATTACCAAGAAAAACGCCATTGAGCGATTACTTGCAATATACATAATTACCTTAGATGACAATGTAAAGTGTATGTATGTGTGTGTCCACTTTAAATAAAGCACATTCAGCGAAAAAAAATGCGGATAGTCCATAGAATCATGCTAGAAAACTTATCAAAGTTTATAAATGTTGGTAGCAAATAAGTAAAGTTGAAATTGTCCAAGATTAATTATATCTAATTTTAATAAGATTCAAATTAGAAATTGAACTATAGAGGAAATATTAAGATCACAGAATGTGAGTCTTCGATTATGGACTACTGCCAATAATGTATTTCTTCTTCATTTATATCTTGCAAAATACTAAAAAATGTTTCAGATTATTGCAGTTGGAGATGCCTCTACTCTACCAAGCCAACTCGAGCAACTTGAAGCGAATTATAAAATTCAAACAATTTATTTGCGAAAATCACAAATTTTAATACCCGGATTAATCGATACTCATATTCACGCACCTCAATATCCAAACGCCGGATTGGGATACGATAAAACTCTTCTGGATTGGTTGGATTGTTATACGTTCAAATTGGAAAGGCAGTATAAAGATTTAAAGTTTGCTAAGAAGGTGTTCGACGCAATAGTCGTAAGTATTTTATTCGCTTTACAGTTCTTTATTTAATATTTAATATTGATAATAAATTTAAACGGATGGGATTTACTTATCTTTCAAATATAAGTATGTAGATTACCTGTATTAAACATGCATTTTTCGTATCATTTTTTTAAGGGGTTCATGTTGATTTCAAGGTATTAATTTTAACATCTAAAGTAGTTAAATTACCGTCTATAAGAAACATCCATTGAATTAAGCAACACTACCTACTATGTTTCCAGAAAAAGACGCTTCAACACGGTACTACAACTGCCTGCTATTTTGCGTCGCTTTTTACGGACGCTAGCCTAGTACTGGTTGACTCAGTGATTGAATATGGACAAAGAGCTCTAGTTGGCAAAGTAAACATGACACTATCGCCATTTAGCGATTATGTAGAGACTGAAGAAGAGTCATTCCAAAATACTCTTGCATTTGTTAATAATGTTTTGTCTCGAAAAGTGAGTACGATAATACACTACAGTATTCGCTGTCCTTTACCACAACCTTCCCTATCTCACCAAAACAAGCAAGAATTGAAATTGAAAGTAATCAATTTCAACACAAAAAGTGAGCGTCGCGGCCCGCGCGACTGAAGTGATGGCTTCAAATAATATTTGTAGAAGCCATAAAGTATTGAACTTATTTAACGCAATAATAGTTTTATAATTTCAATATTGTTAGTAGTCTAATCATTTATAAATGAATCGGATATATGTAAAATGTAATTTAATTTCGTTTTGAATGTAGAATATTTTTTTGAAGTGTACACTTCTTCATGCGTGTTTAGCACTTTTTGTGGCTGTTAAATTACAGCACCCGCAGACGAGCGAGTTTCGTAGCGCGACAGTTTTGACGCTGAAAATGGAACTCGTTATTTTAAATACAGTCGCGCACTCGAGCGACTTTTTGTAGCCGCTTTCGAGTGATATTATGATCCAAATTATGGTATTTTTGGCACTTTTCTGTGAACATTTTGAAAACTTCGGCTTTTCCAACGACCAATCGCCTCGCTCTAGTTACTGAAAAAATACTGAACACCCTCAGAAGTTTCCCATTAAAGTGAGTGATATTCTGGGCAGGCTTAAAAGATTTTTCGTTTCTCCTTGACATTTTTTTTTTATTTTTCTATCTATACCAACGGCCAATTGCTTCCCCTCAGTAACTGAAAACATCCTGGAAAATCTGAGCGATTTTCTAATCAAGTAAATTCTTCCTCACTTAAAGCTCTTTCGAGTTATATTATGGGCGGAATCGAGACATTTTTGGTTTTTCCTTGGCGAGTTTTTGAAAAATCCGTGATGTCCAACGTCAACTAAATCGCTTCGATTTAGTGTCTGAAAAAATCTTGAAAACTTCCAGAAATTTACTATTAAAGTGAGGTTTTCCTTATTTAAAGGTGCATTTTCTATTTGGAGTGATACACTTCGCAGGCTTGCGAAATTTTTGTTTTTTTATTGATTTTTTTTTAAACTCGTCTATCGATACATAAAGCCACTGGCTTCCTCTTGGTGACTGAAACAATCCGGGAACCTCCCAGAAATTTCCTTTTCTAATGCGTTTTTCCTGACGTAAAGCAGCCTATTTTCTCTTTCGAATGGTGTTATAAGCCGCATTCAAGAATTTTTGGTTTTGCCCTGGCGAATTTTTGAAAAATCCGTGTTGTCCAACGACCAATAGCTTCGATTTAGGATGTAAAAAAATCCTGAAAACTCCCAGAATTTTCCTATTAACGTGAGGTTCTCCTCATTTAAAGCCGCATATCTTCTCTTTCGAGTGACATTCTAGGCAAGCTTGAGATAATTCTGGTTTCTCCTTGACATTTTCCTATATGCTCTTCTATCTATGCCAACGGCCAATTGTTTCCCCTTGGTAACTGAAAACTTCCTGGAAACTCCCAGAAATTTTCTAATCAAGTAGGTTTTTTCCAACTTAAAGCAGGCAATTTTGTCTTTCGAGTGATGTAAGGGCCGCATTAAGAAATTTTCGGTTTTTCCTTGGTGGGTTATCTAAAAATCCGTGTTGTCCAACGACCAATCACTGCCATTTAGGATCTGAAAAAATCCTAAAAACGCCAATAAATTTCTTATGAAAGTGAGGTTCTCCTCATTTTCCACTCTCACTCCACAGATTTTCTCTTTCGAGTAATATTCTGGACAGGGTTGAGAAATTTTTGGTTTTTTCTTGGCAATTTTTTTTTATTTGTCTATCTATACCTACAGCCAATCCCTTCCAATCGCTTCCCCTTAGTAACTGAAAACATCCTGAAAACTCCCAGCTATTTCCTATTCAAGTGAGACTTTCCTCACTTGATTCGTGAATCGCTTCAAATTAGCGTCTGAAAAAAATCCTGAAAACTCCCATAAATTTCCTATTAAAGTGAGCTTTTCCTCATTTAAAGCTGCAGATCTTCTCTTTCGAGTAATTTTCTATGCAGGATTGAGTGATTTTTGTTTCTCTTTGACATGTTTTTATACTCATGTGTCTATACCAAGGGTCAATCGCTTCCTTTTAGTAACTGAAAACATCCTGGAAACTCCCAGCAATTTTCTAATCCAGTGAGTTTTTCCTGAATTAAAGCAGCCGATTTTCTCTTTCGAGTTATATTATGGGCCTGATTGAGACATTTTTGGCTATTCCTTGGCCATTTTTTTGAAAAATCCACTTAACAATGTGTAACATTGTTAAGTGGCAACAAAACAGATATATTTTTTTGCGCAAAAATTATGAATGCTATAATATTTTACAAAGAGCAGAAAATTGTGAACAAATGATTAGTCCATCAACCAAAAAACAAAAAAATGCACCAAATAAAAAGTTCTGGTAGTTTTTATACCACGACACTCAAGATTTCACCACTAGTCCAAAACGGAACTCGATTGTTTCATCAAAATATGAGGCTTACATAGGAACAAATTCACAGCGAGTTTCACCAAAATACATCGTACTATTCTCCCGATATTTCAAAAAAATAAAAAATTTTAATAACTTTGACTATCAATAGCAGATGAGCCAGACATTTTCTATTAATAAAAGTTAGATCAGATCGTCTTCTTTTGATGTGAAGTATAATTATCACGCTATTAGAGAAACACTCAAGATTGAACGGCATGGAAAAATAACAATACCATTAATTTCAGGTAGATTTAGTTCAGCCTATTATTACTCCAAGATTTGCCCTCAGTTGCAATTTGGAACACATGAGCGAATTGGGAACCATCGCTAAAAACAATAATCTTTTTGTTCAAGTAAGTATCTGGTTAATAGAAAAGTGCTCACCGAAGAGGTAATAACATTCCACCGCAAGAGTATTGTTGTGCCTCAGCAACAAACACTCTAAAGCTGAAAAGTGGCACTCGGAAATGTTCACTAAAGCACATATTTAATTAATAAATAGTTTTTGCGTTACTAGCGTAGTATCAACCCTTTCCACCAAATTTCTATTCATAAATACCTTTTTTGTGTTCGACGCTCAATATTCCAGCTAGCAACCGTTTCGTCGCTTAGTATCAAAAACCACATTGAAAGTACGAACTACCTTAAACAGCTTTTAAATCTTTTGAATTTGAAGAAATTGAAAAAGTAGAAGTATTTAGATAAGGAGGGAAACTTCTATCATACATAGTTTAATTATAACAGTAAGCTGCGCACCCAACTAACATGACTGCAATTTCAAATCGCACTCTCATCTTAGTCACAAATTTTATAAGACATATAATTATCTATTCAACGCTGTAGGAGAAAGTAAAATTAGAGGGTCGATACAGGATTCAATTTAGACGTGTTAATGCCTCGCCATTTAGACGTCATAAAGCTGTGACTTACTTACGTCAGTTGAACGAACTTACTAGTCCATGGACCAATATAAGACCAAGTTGTCATTTGGACGTCATCTAGACGAAAAATGCTACCTGGGTAATTTAGTGATTTGAGTATTTTAACTTCAAAGATATTAAATCTGCCAAATCGCCAGGTTATTTAACGAGAGGCATCCGGATAAAAACGTTTTGCATAAATATGGGCGAAAATTAGTGCATAAGTTTAAACAAAAATGCTCAGTATACATCAACAAACATACTGAGCCAAAGATTTAAAATCAGACCTGCCAAATTGGGGTTTTGAGTTAGTTTGCTACTGACCCAGATTTATCAATTTTAAAAGTCGCTTGGTCCACAAATGATACTACCGGTTGACACTACCTCTGCACAAATGTTTTCAAGAAAAATTTATTTTTTTATATTAATTTTAGAAGAACATGGCGAAGATGATTACGATATAAAGATTGAAGTGTGCACATTAATACTTTTTTTACAAAGAATTGATGACAATGATTTTTCCTAAATAAATTAGTTTTTAGTGATTTATTGATTGTTCCTACATGGCACTGTTAACAAATACAATTGTATATATTATAAGAATAGAATAGTGAACCGACACATCAATTTAGATACACTCAAGTAAATGGATGAAAATGGGGACACAAAATATGCAGTTATAAAGTCGTATTGCGGCAAAACGAATTGGTAGAATGGCCAGTAAGAATTTTCCTTAAGACTCCAATAATATGCAATAACTATTGTGTCGAATATCTCAAGAATGCAGCCCAATTTGCCCTCAAATTTTGGGGAATGTCTGTGAACATATCAAGGCAATCTTTTCTACTGCTTAGCGAATAACCGCAGGCTTATGAGCAATTGAAAAAATATATTAAAAATGTCAAATTAACCAGATATTTAGTCGATTAACATTTATCTTCATCATCGTGTTAACATGACGTATTATTTCTTCTAAATCGTGAACCAACCATCTGATTATACCTTTTCCTACATCGTTAAATAGAAAACTGTATACTCTTTAAAAGTAAAACACTGTATATATATATACAATAAACATTTGTTGAACATAAAAATTAATTAATTAACATTTATATACATAAATTTTGTCATTTTAGACCCATATTTCGGAAAACGTCGATGAAGTGGCAATGGTTTATGAGACATATGGAATGTCCTATGCTGAGGTTTATGATAAATCTAAACTTTTGACTGAGAAGGTAGTTATTTTTACTAACTTATTAAAAAGGTCGCCAACTTTGTATAACACCCTATACAGGGGAATTGCAGGGTGTTAGAAGTCATAATTCATAACGTACATTTCTTGAATAACTATGACCACCAATGGCAGAGGAGCCGAATATGTTTTCTTATTGAAAGTTAAATCAGAACGTCTTCTTCTGAGCCCAAAGATGTTGAAGTGTGTTTTTGATCGTGTGCTTTTAACTTAATAAAATGTCTGTGCCATGCCAATGTGTCTGCATCAGTTCATAACGTGCAACTTCTTTAGATGCCACGTAGAATTAAATCGGAGTGTGTTCGAAAAAATTATCAATTATTGCATTAAATAAAATTTGGTGTTATTTTAGACGATTTTAGCTCATGGGATTTACTTATCCGATGATGAATTGCAATTAATAGCCGCAAGGAAATGTTCAATATCTCACTGTCCCGGATCGAATACGTGCCTAAAATCTGGACTTTGTGATGTTCGAAACATTTTAAACTACAATATTAAAATGGGATTGGGCACAGGTAATTTTTTTACATCCCGATAATTGAATATATGTACTGATTAACTGTTGGTCATGTTCTATTTACAAATTATTATTATTATTTGAATTCTGTATTCTCTTTCCAAATGGTAAGTTAATAAGATACTTTCTAAAATTGACGCATATGTGTATATTATAGATGTATCTGGAGGACCGTCTCCGTCTATTTGTGCAGCAATGCGATCGGCTTTAACAACTTCAGTGCATTTATCTTTTAGCGAAGAAAATTACAAGCCATTAACCTATACAGATGTATTTTATTTGGCCACACTGGGCGGCGCTGAAGGTAAGTTAACCATCCAAATATAATTTTCCTTATTTTACCATAATCTCATGCTAGAATTATGAGTCGACAATTAGCGACGTTAGCAAGCCTAATTTGTGTTTCACGCTTCAGAATATATCTCTTTGCAGCTCTAGGATTGGACAACAAAATTGGAAATTTTAGGACAGGAAAAGAATTTGATGCTCTTATAGTTGATGTAGATGTTGACGATACAGAAGTCGATTATTTACTTCCATGCAATCCAATGGAAATTTTGCAGAAATTCGTTTACTGTGGAGATGATAGGAACATTGTCAGTGTTTTTGTTGGCGGAAAACTGGTGAAGGAAGGAAATACGAAGTTTACGTAATAGTTGGAAATTGTCACAGAAGTTCTATATGACCTACCTAAATATACGCACCTTACGTCATTAAACTATTGTATAATTTGTATGTTAATCGAAATTCGTCAGTACCTAACATGGTAATAATTTGGAAGAGGTGTTGGATTGTAACCAGACCGATAAGTTCTAGAACCACACGGCAACCAGGGGCAAAATAATTCCAAACTAACCGAAAGCTGCATTGTGCCACCTGGAAAGAAAAAAGAAAGTTAGTTTAGTACAACAGGCAATCTATCTAAAGCAATGCTATAGTAAATCAGAAAAGCAAAGAATAACAAATGTAACGAAAATGCCATTCTAAAAGTATTTTCAGTTCAAACTACAGGATTTATAGTTTAGAAATAATTCTTAGTAGCTTTCTGCAAGCTGGTGTCCCATCCTCCATTTTCTGCCCATTAGTTATCCTGAACTCCACTCGGCACTTTGTAAAAATCGTATAACTACAATACGACATGAATAGTTCAAAGCTGCAAGTAAATACCTTAACTAGAATTTAAGATATTTTAATTTTTTTTTAATTTGACTTCTCCACAACGTACCTTGAAAATATTTCATTTTTTAAATAAGTAATAAACATAATCAAAAATGAACGGTTCAAGGCTGTAAGAAAATGTTCTGAGAAAAAATTGGTGAATAGGAGTATTTTAAAAAGTTACCTGTTTTCCCTGAAAATGATTGAATGTTAGCAAAATAAGTACCTAAATAATATAAGTAATTATAAAAAGTTTAGAGCTCCAATTTTTTCCAAAATGTTCTTTGGTAAATAGAAGCATTTTAAAGAGTTACATGTTGTACCTAAAATAAATTATATGTTAGAATAATATAAAACAATATAATATAAATAGTTTGACGCTGTAAGAAAAAATTTGGTTACTAAGTAATAAAATTAATATTTTAAAAGCTTATAAAATTCATAAAAAAGAAGACATTAAAATTTACAAAATGTCGTTATACAGGGTGATTCAAGATTGGCGTCATTCCTCTGGAGGTGTTGTCTGGCGCTGTTATAGACTTAAAATGACAAAATAGTAAACGAAATTAATTGTTATTAAAAACTGAGACATTTGCAAAAAACTATATCAGAAATACGACAGCAATGTTTTTCAAGGTAATCTGCCTAATTAACATTGCGCAAATACCTGTTGCTTCGTAATTATTTAAAACTCCGGTAACCATGGAATTATACAAACTGACAATAAGATAGACAAGGATAAACGGTAAATTCAACAAGATTTGTTGACGAAATGTCAACCAGTTCTCATAACCTCGAATATTGGTGCTTGAAAATCAACCATACAATACCAGACATTTGAATGGTTAACTCCAGACAAGCTAGTGCCTGTGTAATCTCCTTATTATATCCACTCTTATCAAGCAGCTTCTCGTATTCAGTTAATTAACTCCGGCTCCATTTGTACCTTCTTGTGCTGTGTGTATCGTACAAACATGGTAGGAACGTAGCCCTTCCTCGGTATTTATTTGATGCTCGGGAAAGTGTCAGTTATTGTGCTCTGAGTGCCCCTGAAAGGCCCCGATTCGATTATGTCCAATACTTATTCCTCTATGCCTGGAACCCGAACATCGATTGTCGTCCACTATCTTCCTGGAACCACTCTCCTCGCCCTTTGTTGGCGTGAGTTATTTCATCTTCTCCCATGTTACTGTAGCATTTCCCCTGAACTAATCGCATATCCGCAAATTCGTGAAAGAAAATTGATGATTGACAAGGGCTATCTATCTGTGATTATTTGTTAATGACAAAAAACATCATTGCCGCTGTGCCTTTTCATCAAAAAATTGTAGAAGAGAAGTTTTTTGATAACAAAAATTTTCGTAATTTGAAGCCAAGATGGTAATTTTTCTTTTTGAATGCTTAATGCGTATTCCAATATGCTACCAATTAAACATGGAACAATTTCAAAATAATGCTTAATAACAAAGTTGAAATTCGATCTTCAACTGTTAATATCTTCTAGAAATTTTCCAAAAAAAATTTTCAATATTTTTTTCGTACTCTCTAAGTGAGCCTCTATCACCCCTTAAAAGGAATGACGCCAATTTTGAATCACACTGTATAAAATCGGCACAAACCACAAAAGAAAAGATAATTTTGTATAATTTAACTTGAATTATTTAGTGGTCGATATACTCGTAAATTTGGTTCCTATTCAATCAGCAGCTTATCTACAATTAGTATCTAAACTTTGACTTCATTGACTGCTTTTTTCAACGCACATTTTTGATAATTCCAATTTAAAAAAAATAATTTCTTTTTTAAATGGCACCAACAAACTTTTTTGGTCCATCTTGAAAATTTTACTATTATTAAATTGAATACTCCAAATATATGCCAAGGCTTAAAGTAGCAACAACGCTACACATAGAAGCTGATGATGGTGGAAAACACCGAAACGTATTTTAATTGATAAATAGGCAATAAATGACTGAAGCCCAGGAATTGATTTTGATTTGGAATTGAAACACAGTCAGGAAAGTATGTACTATTATTAAACAATAAGAAACCATACTAAACAGGACCAAAAAAGTTAGTAGGTGCAATTTGAAAACACTGATTTAAAAAAAAAAATTGTCAATGTTTGTAGGCTGCAGGCACTCATATGTGACAAACTGGATATCTTAATATACTGGTAAGTTAGCTTAGGCTTTCATCTAACTATCTACCAAATTTGGGTTTTGAATTTAGAACCGTTCCTTAGATATAGCTTGTTTCGTAAACTTGAATAATAACATTTTTTCCATAAACAATTCACATATGCCAAAAACTATAAAAGATAAGTTAACAAAAGTCAGGTTACCCAAGCTCGCAATTAGATCGTCAATCAATAGACATGCTAAATATAATCAATGACATACAAACATACATACAAACAATCGTCAATAGACATGCTAAAGAAATTTGGGGTTTGCATTTAAAATAAGAAAGTTAGGTTATAATTTTCGTACACCACACGTCACATGTACGTCATTTCCAGGTCGAAATTGTAAGATGACTTTAAAGGTCGGTTATGACCAAAAGATGACGTCGTATTGACGTGAGTGAACGTCAGCTTGCTACCTGGGATCAGTGTATTCTTAGTACAGAAGCTAGAGGAAGGGTTAATGAAATTGTCTAACAGTAATAAGCAAACTGGATTATATTAAACATTAAGTAGGTATATTAATCAAAATACATGGATGTGATCCACTGATTCATACACATATTTTTTCAATTGTTATAATTTATATATACATTTCCATTATTGTGATTAAGCAGATTATTATCCTCATGAAAAATGCACACATTTTCCTGCCGATTTTCGCATTTAACATATTTATTATTATTTGGAATTTGAACATGACTTCTGTCACTTTTATTTGGAATGTATCGGAACTCTGTAGACTGTCGGACGGCAGAACACAATTTTCTATACTCATCTAGTGTAGTTATAAGTATAGGGCTGTTATCAGTATTTCCACATTTTATCTCGAAATTGATAATTTGAACAGATAAGGAGCTTGTGCTTAAACAAATGTTGTTGTTGCTCTGAGCGCTGCTTAAAACATAACACCAATCGCTCCGAGGACTAGAATTTTCTTTATCCATGTGGCTAGACGTGGCTAGACGTGGCTGATAAGGAATTAATAAGCCTGAACAAAAGCCACTTTCTATATCAATCTGGGATGAACAGGTGAAAATCTTGTGGTTCTTTATCACGAACTGGCGACCTAAATGTAAAATAACGGTTTAAACCAAGCAAAAACGAGCTTCCTCTGTGCTTATTATTATTACCTCCAGGTTGATGAGTTACAATGGTGATTCCACCGACGCCATCCCTCATTTTGAAATTTAATTCAATTGCCCGTACAGGTTCTAAACCATGATAGACTGATTGCTCAATCTGAGTACCCAATCCATCCAAGCTACCTAATCTGCTCTTAATATTGGCCTGCATTATAAAACAAACGTATTAAAACGAGTTTTGACGAGTAAATTTTTTACTATAATTTATCCTATTCATGTTCTTGACTCCCCAAGGGTGCTTATCTCTACTTTTTGTATTTTTAGCGGCCCTGATTATACTACCACTCCCCGGATTATACTATAATACAAGTTTAGATCTCCTTTGATTGTATATTATTTTATGTATTGTTCTAGGCTTTATGGCCATATGCACCGCTGACCAACACTGACACCAAGCTAACAGTAAAACAAGTTTCGTCCATGGTCCACGTTTAAAAGTCAACTTTCGACAATATTAGTTATAGAGTAGTTCGAAAAATCACTAGACGTTTCAATGTGAAATATCTCGAAAACGGTGCTTTTTTGCATTTTTTGCTTAAGAAATATCGGAGAAATATCAATAAAATAGTGATATTTCAGCACTCAAAAAAGTTCTTGTTTTAAATGGCTCTAGACTATTGCACCTAGCGCCCTGGAGGAACTATAAAAATTTCTTCACGTGGTTGCACTTTCTTCGTTGGTTGAAGCCCGTGTGGGATTACCCTAGGTGGGTATGGTATATATACCTAAATCCCACACCTACCATGAGGGCTACCTCAAGGACTCTGGAGGCGGAAAAACTTCACTTTCAAAACAAGAACAAGGATAAGACAAAAAACTTAATAAGAGAAAAACAACCCTCAGCCTGGGAAGTGTAAATGTCAGAACATTAATGCACGAATCACAACTGCTCGAATTTGAAAAAGAAATATCCCATATAAAATGGGACGTGATAGGAATGTGTGAATTGAGAGGAAAGGAGAAGAATGTTTTATTCTGGAATCGCGACACACATTTTATCATATTGGATTAATGCAAGTGAACGCGACGTGGGTTTCCTGGTAAACAAAGTCATACCGGATCGAAAATCGTAGGATTCAATTACGCTTCCGACAGAATTTGCTCGGTATTAATAAAAATTTCCAAACACTGCACAATCAAAATTATACGGAGTTAGGCCCCAACATCAAGTCACAACGACGATGAAATAGATCAGTTTTATGATAACATCAGAAACAGCAACATATACTTTCATCATTGGAGACTTCAATGCAAAACTGGAGGAAAAACAAGAAACAACTGAAGAATATGTAGGACAATTTAGTTTCGATAAGAGAAATGTACGAGGTAAGAGACTACTGGAGTTTATAACGGAACATCGATTATACTCGATGGCGTCATTCTTTAATAAAAAGAAACAAAGAAAATGTACCTGCCGAAGTCTGGATGGTAACACGAAAAGTGAAATGGGCTATTTTCTGTCCAGTAATAAATCAGTAGTGCAGGATGTTACTGCTCTGAATTGTTGCAATATCAACAGCGATCACCGAATGATAAGAGCGAAAGTAACTGTTAATACTAAGCTAGAACGGGGAAAGATTCGTAAACAGAAGAAACAAGTTTGAGAGCGGAAAAGACTTGAAAAAGGAATAAAAGAAATGGAGAACACTCAAGACAAAGAGAACATTGACACAACTAGCCAAGTACTAACATCCATATTCAATGCAACAGCAAGAGAAATAGTAGAGCTGAAAAGAAAAAAACACGCCGGCTTAGGGATGAAACGAATAAAAGTATTGAACAAAGAGACACTATTAACGGAGAAAAAGTTTGAAGAACTTAGAATTTTATCACAAGAGACAAGAAGAATAGTGAGGCACGATTTAAATGAACACTATGAAAACGAAGTTAAAAACTACTCGAGAAAAATAAAGGCCTTAGAAGTCTCAGAACGAACCACTACAAAAAAAACAGATAACAGCTCTGAAAGATCAAACGTGGAACGAAATAAGAGATAGAGAAGAAATAGTACGAGCAGCCGAACATTTTTACATTTTAATTTATACACTCCAAAAGTCGAAACACCAGCAAAGCAAGAAAACAATAGCTTTATTCGCGGTAGCGATTCAGGATCGGTTCAGAACCGATAACGAACCGGATTAGGGCGCAGGCTCGGTTCAGGATCGATAATTGATTCCTTCGTTCCGCGAACGCTTTTAGAACCAGCTTTTAGTAGTACCAATAGGTCTTTTAGTCACTTTGTGCCTAACAGTAATTTCCCTAAACTGAAATGCAATGGAGTGAAAGTGGAAAGACGGAATTGCTGTGTTTTTCATGATCATGGTTTCTCTGCGAAAAGTGGCAGTTTTTTATTATTTTGAATAAAAAATAATGATTGAGGTTTGTTTTATAGCATTTAATTAATTAATTTAAAAAATGCCACTGTACAAACGCAAGATCTTACATCTGCTGTATTTGACCTGCTTTTTTTGTACCTGCACCTTTTGTCTGCATCCTGTTTCTTAATGCACATTTATGTCTTTGTTTCCATTCACTCTGATGCGAAAAATTGCTAACATATGTACGCAATTCCAAGTTTATTTTTATATTGGCGTTCTGGTCAAAATTAGTTAATTAAATGCTATATAATCTTTAAAAAAATTAATAGTTCTTTAACTTAATAGTGATATTTAAATTATTATACAAATAAAAAAAGTTTCTTTATTTTTCTCTGGCAAAGTCACTTATCAAATCGTGAAAATCAATCGATCGAAGTAAATCACCTTCAATGCTTGACCTGAAACTTAGCCAATGGAGCGACAGTTGAAACTAGAAAAATAAAAAAATAGTACTTACTTTTAGGCGCAAGTTTTAGTTTTTAGTTTGTCCGGCTGTGGGTGAAATTTGTGAGAAGCTTCCACAGTTTCCGCAAGAAAATTCCACAATTCCAAGCTTATTTTACAATGGCGTTCTGAACAAAATTAGTTAATTAAATGCTATATAAACATAAGCAACTTTAAAAATCTTATTCGAATCAATCAAAAACTGCCACTTTCGCACAGAAAACATGATGATAAAGAAACCCGGCGTCAGAGCTGTCAATGCCAGATGCTGGATGCAAGTTATTTAAATATTCTCCTTCAATTTGTTTTACAAAAATACTTCAAACGGCGCTAAATTTAAAATTGTCAAACTGCGCGTCATTCACCGGGACCAGAGATGTCAAGATTCGCGCCTATACAACTATTGACGCTTCCACTAACCCCAGGAATTATTACTTTTCGTTATCACGGCAACGGCGCACGGAACCCCGTTCACAGATTACAGAGTGACCTCTGTGATCTATGGCCCCGTATACATAACCTATAACAACATTCGTGCACCTGAATTTGTCAAAATATGGCTAATCTGAATGTTCCGAAATGTGTACTATTTACCCCCGCTCATGAAGAAAGGAGTGAAGAGTCTTCAAGTGCAGTTATAAAAAATACCAAGTTTTACGAGGTCATTACAACATGTCAAGAAATGCAAGTACAAGAGCAGCATGAAAACCGACTGAAAGATTTAAGAAGCGAATTGGAGTATTTGAAACAAACAGCATGGCAATATGAAGGGGTTGAGAAGTATATTGGTCAAAGCACTCAGTAGAATTATGTGTAGGAAGTGAGTTTGTTATAGATAAATATTTAAATATATTAGAATTTCTTACTTTTGTCTTGTTAACTTAAAGCTTACTTCCAGAAAGTCGCATTGGGCATAGTTCTTTCAGGCTATTTGGACGAAAACTTATTAT
>NW_026018814.1:13373098-13397055 GCF_020466585.1 Dendroctonus ponderosae
AAATTACTGTATTTAGATACACGTACTCAAGCTGAAGATGCATTAAATTTGTGTGAAATGCATTCAATATAGAAATAGTGCTGCTGTAATTCAAAGCGTCTGATACTCATTCTTGAACAACACGAAAGTGCCAGAACAAGTTACAGTGTGCAGATGGCTTGGGCGTGTAAACCCACTTAGACTTAATCAAGGAAGTGTAAAGGTGTAAGTTTAATATCCTAATTAAAAGAAGTAACCAAATACTACTGAAATCAGTATCAAAGAATAAATCTTAGACAAACTAAAAAATATATCATAGCTTATATAAATAACTGAACAATTTTCCTGATGTTTCAAAATTAAATTCCTCCATAAACCAAAAAAAGGAAAAGTGGATAAAATTAATTGAAGTAGCTGCGGAAAATTCTTTATATCAGGAGGGAGATGCTGATGACTGCAAAAAATAAGAAAGCGATCTAACTGCTGAAATTTGCCACTCTTCAAAAAGTGATCTTTTTCACAAGAAAAAATCGTACTTGTTCTCACGTGAAACCTAGATAACCTTGAGATCCGTAGAAAATATTAAATTCAGTACACTTTTTATTCAAAAAATAAGGAGAGACAGTTACAAAAACTATTTCGGAATTCGATAATACTAACCTTCGGTCCAGCAAGACTCTGTTGTACTTGCGCATTTATTCTATCGCCCAATCCTTGCAATGGGGCCAAACCAGCTTGAACCTGAGATGATATCCTGGATCCAAGATTTTCCAAGAAATCTTAAACACCATAAATAATTAACAGTCAGCATTCATTAGAACAAGAGTGGAAATAAAATTCGCTGTGTATTAATTATATGTATAGTGTGTATTAGAATACCCAAAATTAGCGATATTGTGCTGTATTTTTTTAACGTTAAAAAGTTTGAAACTTAGGTGATGAACTTTTTCGAATCCTGTGTTGTTCATTTGACGTGAAAATTTGCCTATTAAAAAGTAAATATCGCAACACACTGTAATATTTTCATTTTGTCTATTTACGAAATAAATTATGATCTACTCAATTTGAGTTATAATTGAAATTAGTTTATTAAAAAACTGAAAAATTGCCTCCGTTTTTCTAAAAAAAAGACATACATTGAATTTAACTAATTTGCATTATTGTTGGTGATTGCATTTTTAAGGTACGTCAAACGAAAAAGCTCTGAGCTTGAGCCAAATTCATATTTTTTGAGAAGGCGCGTAGTTAATTTAAAGCAAGGAATATCTGATGATTGCATTTTAGATTTTTTATTTTAAAAATCAATTAAACTTATTTATTTTTAATTAATTTTTTTTCTATATGGCTACTTAAAGGGATTACTGTGTAAATCTTAGCCGCAAACGGTTATATGTAAGCAAAAAATTAATAAATTTTTAATGGTATGAAACAAATTCTTTTCGGCAATAGTTCGCTTCTCATTGATTTCTACTTACCATAATTTTGCCCATAAACTAATTCCACCTAAAAAAATATAAATAATTTAAACACGTTTTACTAAGGAAACATGTTTAATTTTGTCAATATTGCATAATTTTCAAGAGGTTTAAAAACATGCATCACGTGGCTTACCAACGAAAGTACACTGGCTAAGTTAATGATCATGATAACCTTGCTGTTGCTAAAAGTTTGTAACACTGAGGTTTAATTATTTATAGCCAATAGCAAAGAATAGACTTGATTGCAACGAGAAATGGTTAAAACCCAGTAAACAAGGTTTATTCCGTTGGGTATAAGCGATATACGGTTGATTAAGAGGATATGCATGCCATAAATATATAGTATATTTAAGCGTTTGTAATAAATTTTAGTACCCACTTTAGGTGTTAATTGAAAAGTATAAAAAATTAATAAAAAGTTTTATGTTTAAACATAGAACTTGGAAATAAACTATTACCATGACCCATGTTTTGCCTTATATCTGAATCATGTTTTCGTATTTTATTAGTATTTCAAAAGCCTCTTGTAAGAACCAGTAGGTTAGTTAAACAATCCAATACAAATATACTAGACTTTTAGGTAGCAGTAAAAGGAACGTACAAAGTTTATTGCATGCTTGTTTCTAGAAAATCTGTACCTAGATTTTCAAAATAATGTAGGTTTTCTTACTTTTCTGGACTAGATTTTATATTATTTAAATCTTATATAATCTCCATTTTGCTGGATAACTAATATATAATAATAATATAATAACAAAAGTCTGAACAAATGTTATAAAGTTTTGAAAAACATGCTCTATATGGGGCAGAATTCTGCCCCATAACCCCGACCCACGACATTTGTACCTTCCATACTAAGGCAAGTAACAACTTTCTGCAGCTTCGAAAATATCGGTTTCAAATTGTTTTACACAACTGCGCTTTTTCCTTTAAAAAATCGCGCCTTTGAAAATTTCGTATCATTCAAACTAAAAGAAGTAGCAACTTGAAATTTGCACCATATTTAGACGAAAGCTGACTCTAATGATGAGGAAGGTTTCAGGAAAATCACCCGGAATCCTGATTTTTGACAGCTTTGTAAAAATCAGGATCAAAATGTAAGTTTTTTCAACTGCGCCCAATCTGTTAAAAATATTCGTATCTTCCATACTAAGGCAAGTAACAACTTGAAATTTACACCATGAGTAGAGGATGTGTAATTCTAAAATTCCTGAAAGTTTTGAGAAATCGCAATGAATTATGATTTTTTGCAGCTTTGTAAATATGGGTCTCAAATTGTTTTACAACTGCGCTTTTCCCTTTAAAAAATCGCACCTTTCAAAATTTCGTATCAATCAAATTAAAACCAGTAGCAACTTGAAATGTGCACCATACTTAGCCGAAAGCTGACTCGAATGATGAGGAAGGTTTCAGGAAAATCACCCAGAATCCTGATTTTTGATTGCTTTGTAAACATCAGAATCAAAATGTAAGTTTTTTCAACTGTGCCCAATCTGTTAAAAATTCGTATCTTCCATACTAAGGCAAGTAACAAATTAATTGACCAAAATGCTGTTCATTTCCTCAAAGTTATTATTTTTTAAATAAAAAAAGAAAATTTAATAATTTAATTGTTAAACATGACAAAAAGTTTAACCTATTATGAAAGTTTCGACTTATTCCTTATTTTCTGATAAGCGTTAAAGTCTTCGTCGAACGAGAAGAACTGCATTGAATTGTTCTATCCTTTTAAGATTAATTAATTTCTAAAACGTAGTAAACAAGTGGTAAAATTCGCAATACGCCGACTAATTTACCGCAAATATCAAATATAAACATCGAGTTCAAATGTCAAGTATAAATAACACGGATGTCTTTGTACTTATCCAATTAGTACCTACATTATTATAATTAGTAGGTACCGCCTATATTAATATTTTAATAATTGCTTGTATGGCTTGCTACAGACAGAAGCAGCAGGATAATTCTAGAGTATAATAGAATTAAAATGGACTGCGTGAATGCGTATGTCTAGAATGAATAAAGTTTGTTAAACAATTTTTCAAAGATTTCAACAATAAAAGTAGTTGGTAAATAATTAATGGCCTTCATTCGTGTGAATGTAGTGTAATCGAACCTCGTACGTAAGTAACATCGTTGTAAACCAACGTTATGATCGGTTTGTCTTGGGCTCTCTATCTCTTAAGGAGTCCACTTGGAATGAAGGCGAATGCATATTACAAGCGGACTTTTCATTGGTACAGTGGCAGACGAATAAATCCATCCACACATTATCAAAATTGAAGATTTAAGTATATGAAACAAACTCGATCCTCGCAAGAAAATGTCCGAAGATATATACTTTATATGGTAATGAACTGATCGCAGTTCTCAGTTAGTATCTGCATTATCTTGCTTCATGTTATGGACTTATTTCTTACCCCAATTTACAATTATTGAGGTTTCAATAACCGAGTTGTACCTTGGAAGAATTTGTCGCAAGCTCAAATAAAAAATACATACCCATACTTAGCTTGATTTTTGAGAATATCGCTCTGCATACGAAACAATGATAATCATAGTGATGTAAGTGAAATGAGCGTATTTCAAAAAGTATCTGAAAAGAAATTAAAAACCAAAAATGCTCAAGATACAACACTCTCCGCTACTACTTTTAGTTTGGAAAATTAATGAAATACTGAAACGAAAAAATGGGGACATTTTTATTCGATGGCTACCAACACCAACTTTCTAACTATCTCAGCAAAAAGTTAACGTTTGTGGATCTTAAAGAGCTCTATTTTAAAACTAGACGATGTAAAACTCTCGTTAGAACAAACACTAGGCAGAGTATATGGTAACCATAGCAAAAAGGTACGGTTTATTTTGGTCCTATAAGACGGATTTTGACATAAATCGTCAAAAACGAGTTCTCCAATATTAAACGAAAGTCCGCAGTAAAAATATGAAAATACCAAAACCTCAAATGCACGGACTCGCACAAAGTCGGATCACGAAATGGTTAATTAGTTCACTTATCAATGCCGCCCTTGGAGGACTTGCCTTTCAAATCTTCTACATTGATCACAAAAAGAAAATTTATAACGATTTTTACGCGTAAGTACCCATGATGATACCTAGGATGCAATAAGCGAACACTGCGCTGCATAAATCAAATACTTAATTAAAAGTAGGTATATGCTGTTATGACTCACAAACAGTATCTGCGAAATCGAATAAATGCAGTATCTGGATATTTTGGCATACATGTAAAATTTCCGAAAGCCGCCAATTTTTAATCCAAAAATTAAATCCTATATTGCAAAAATATCGTTAATTCCGTACTTTTTGAGCGACAATTGTTCCAACTCCCAACTTTCAATAGTTGAAATGAAAGGTATTTTCATTCCCTAATCAAAATTACTATTGTTATACACTTTATTCCAAACAGTAATACCTAGTCAAAAGTACATTCATATAATTGATAAAATTATTTCTACGTCAAAATAAAAATTATTATAGATTTGTTAACTAGATATTATTTACAAATTATTATACAAGGTGATCCCAAATTGGCGTCATTCCTTTAAGGAATTACTAGGGCTTACACGAAAGTACGAAAAAAAATTAAAACTTATTTTTATGTTTTTAATTTACACGTCGTGATTAATAAGCGCCTTTTCACACGGACCACCAACAAGTAATAATACGTAGTAATAAAAGATATCCTTTGTCTCTGCTCTGCAGCGCTTCTCAGTGGCGCTGCTGAGAAGCGCACGTTCCCCGACCAGGACAACCAACCCTAACAATTATTCCTTCGCAGAATTTTAAGTTTTGTTTTTGTGATACAAATTTTTTCTTTTTTTGTCACAGTCGCCGTCGTCGCCGTATCACTATTATAAAAAGCAAATGTTGTTAACTATTCAAGCTCATTTTAAAACTGACAATATGATCGAAGCTTACATTAGCTTGCGATTAGGTTGTAGACCCACTGAAGACTGTGGACTGAAGTGGCTCGTGTGAACCTAGGAACCAAGGTACCTGCAGAACGCGCTTCTCAGCAGCGCTGTAGAGGGGTCTATGTGAAAAGGCGCTAAATGGATACATAGAAATGCGAAAGTCATATGCTTAAGTTTTTCATCAACAGACTAAACATTTTAGGAACTACGACATTGACAAAGAATTCGAGACTATGAGGGCGAAAGGATTGTTTGATTCCTGCTAACTGAAAGCCTGGACTATTATTAGCTAGATTATAAATAATATGTTCATTCAATGTTCACATAAAGGATAAAAACAGACAACTTGTGTTTTGATAAAAATATATTTTAATATTTAACGTATCTGTATAAAATATACTGTAAATAAAAACATACCTAATGTATTAATATAAAGTTTAAAAAGTTTACAGTTTACATACAGTAAGTATGTAACATTAAAATGTCTAAATAGGTGCAAGTATTACAATTAATATCGGCAAAGGAATTTGTCCATTTTTTTTTACTTTGCATGAAACGCTTAATAATCAACCCCAATTTACTATCTATTAGTTTGCTCCGCTAATTGCAATGTGTTTTTAAAGTTAATTGAAATATCCCCAAATAATAATAATATATTTTTCCGTTTGAACAAATTCGATTCAATTAAATTAATCAAATAAATTCGAACTCAACCGTTTATATCAATCAATCAATATCAATTAGATAAGGACTATCAAGGGCTCCGTATCCGGCGGCGACTCCTCCTTCGTCCGCCGTAGAGACTTTAGTACGTAGCATATGACCTACTTGGCGATTCACCATTATCTTTTGCGAATCTCTAAAATCGAAATAATTTAAATCGTCCACAAAACTAATGGAAAACAATTAAAAATTACCCGATGACAACACCGAAAATACCAAGTTCCGAAATCATTTCAGCTAGTTGAGGAGGATTTTGGCCGCCTGGTCTGATCATGTATCCCGTAGAAATTGGCGGATTTATTCTGAAAGCGTTACCGATCAAATCACTCTCAAAAATAATTAAGACATAAAAAATAATATTAAAAACAGACTAAAAAACTTAAAAACAAAAATAAACTTTGAAAAAGGTATGTCTGGAGATGTTAAACAGCAATATTCTTGTTATAAAAACTATTAAAATAATGTGTAAAAAATGTTTAGAACCTACATTATTTAAGAAGGCAGGGGTAATATATTTCATATTTAAGAATTATCAAATAATGCCAAGTACTTTCTTTTGAGAGTTAAATCTCGATTAATAGCGTAGAAATACAAACTGTATTGAAACTTGTGTTATGTTATGAGTACAATGTATGTAGGCGAGTCAAGTGTCGCTTCTTTACTTTTAAAGTGGTACTAGGGGGTTACTTACTAAGAGTATGCGAAAAATATTTGAAATTTGGAATTATATTGGAAGACATTATCGCATACTGTTTTCTAAAAAAATAAGCGAGCAAATTGAGGAATCGTCCCTCAGTGAAGCGTCTTTCTCTTCCATGAAAAGAAAACAGGTACATGCATAAACTGTTTGTGTTTTTAAGTCTAGAAGAGTCAAGCACTAGAAGTAGTGATAATTCCAGGAACGTTTTACCAGTACAAACGCGCACTTATGTCACTGATTCCTAAATAATTTACCATTATCATAGCAGTTTGCTTTTAATTCGAATATTAACCAGATATCATTAATTTTATGCTGATCAAAATATTTATCCACATCCGCAATAACGTCTTGTTTTTTGTAACAAAAATGTAGGGTTTTTATGATTTTCGTTGGATTTTACTGTTTTCTGCTATTTCGTTATAACTCCCAACGCCGAACGAGACCCAAATTAAAGAGACGAGCTTATAAAAGGACATAGGCAAAAGTTAAATGATTTTCGGTTAAAACTAAACAATCGAAATAAATCGTTGCAACAGAAAACAGCAATTGTCGAAATAAAGCACATAAAGGATCCAGGTAAATGTTTGTTCACAAAGTCGGCTATCAACCTATACCATTTAAACGTTTTGTGCACATTTTCAGTGCACAATTACGTTCATCTATTTACCCATATTCATATTGAAGCCGATATTTAGCTAATAATACTTCATTTTTGGCAAATATCTGTTTTTAGTGAAAATTATTTCTTCCGGACTTCCCAACTATTCCCAGGTATATCCAAAAGAATACATTTCTTTTGGATGCACAGAAACACTTTCCATTCAAAGGGACATTGACTCTAATAAACATTTTCCAAAACTCTCAACATGAGTAAAATATGTAATCTGGTTACCTCTCCATTAAAATCCACGCTGTTCGCTCTTTGGTATCTTTCATCTGCATTATGGCGTCTCGTATCTCGGAGCCGTAAATATTATTGCCTCCTCCTTCCCTCTGGGGTTTTAAAACAAACCTAATTTTAAAACATTTTTTTCCCAAAACGGAGATAATAAATGTTATTACTATTTACCGTTCCGGGTCATCCAAAGCCATTTGAATGGCTTGGTCTCCAGCTTCGTCAAAATCTAAACCAAACAATCCAGTAAATATGTCTCTGACTGCAGCAATTTTATTAGGATCGGATAGGAACGGTTCTAATGCGCCAGGTTTGGCTAATGCTTGCTGCACCTTTTTAGTACCAGCGAGATGATATTGTATGGACGGACATTTTATTGCCTGTGATCTGTAAAATAATGTAGCTTAATTGCTTCGTAATGATATTTCTCGATGGACTGCAAGACTGCAACATGATTAACATAAAAAGCCAAATGGTAACAAATATTACAGGATATATTGTATATAAAATATATCCTCTATAAGTACCTTTCTATTAGCAATCTTGAGCCCCATTCTTTTTTGGTGGGAATTTGTTCCGGAGTATAAGCCGATCGGTAGTAAACGACACTTACAACCGTATTCCCTCTGAAAAATGTTGCATGCAACACAAGATGTTCATTATTTTCTATCATAAAAATGCACTCAAATCCGCTTACATCATCAGTTCATTATTTTCACTCAGACTGCCTTCCATGTGTACATCCGTTAAAGTTTTTCTCATCAACTTCACTCTTGGGTTTAAACGCTTAAGTTCAAATTCGTGAAATCTTTGATCGCAAATATTGTAAGTGACATCCTCCACAATAACCAATATAGCTGCTTTAGAATCCCCATATATTTTCCACGCTTCCAAAAGACCCATGGTCATCCCAGTTAAAGCATTGTTTTCCGGTAACTAAAATGTTTAACTGACTGAGTCAGGAAAAATCACTACGAGTCGAATGAAAACCAAGATGAGCTTCAAAAGTTATAAAGTTCAGAGGACACCAGACAGAAATGCAAGTGAGAACCTGGAAAACGGGGTCGACAATTAAATAAGTTCCAGTTTCTTGACCGAGATCGAATAATTGAAAGATGATGGATTTTCTTAGGAATTCGGTCTGGGCAGTGGTGAAGAAGAAAAAGAAAAACTTTTTTAGCTACCTAGCTTTCGGCAATTTACTGTCGCCTTCCTCAGGGTGCTAACTGTTTAACATAAGAAGGCTGGAAACCCTCCAAAATATTCTATCATTGTTACAGCCAGATTAAATACTTTATCTTCCTCGCTTTCATTGCATTACGAGGGCGAAACCAATCAAAACAATTGTTCAATGGTTGTGACATTATGTGGTTCATAACTTGTCATGGATTAAAACCATTTATTCACGAACATGTTTTCTGCAGAGAGACCGGAAGAGACCACACTAAATGCAAATTAATGATGAGCTGGAGGCCCTGTACTTTGAATTCAAATATCGATTCGATTCCATTTTTTTTTGACTCAGTCGAGTACAACTCACATTAAATAATTATCGGCAATTTCAAAAGTCGCTCTAACTTTTGGACTTAGTTGAATTTTTGTTTATACAGTGCATCTATGTACGCACCATATGGGAAACTTTTTTATTGATATTTTAGAAAAAAAAGTGATTTTTCATAAAAAGTTCTGCTTGGTACAAAACCTAAAATGCAACCATTATATATAATTTTTTTTGGTGGTATACTAGGTTCTATATAAAAAAATGTGAATGTTGCTCAGGAATAAAGTACCGTTATATTTGACAGTATCATAATTTGTTATTAAGAAAAATTGATCACAGCTAAAAACTACGTTCAAATATGCAATTACATATATCTAATTATGTCGAATATTTCCCTCGTATGATAATCTGTCCGTTTGAAGTGTGCAATTATCGAAAAATTACAGCGGTAATTGCACAGTGTGCAATTATCACTCAACGATAATTGCATTGTTTACGAAAAATATTTGACAGGTGTCATGTCATTCATGATGAATTAGACATCAAATGTCTTCCTGACATACCTAAGATATTCAAATTATATTTAATAAACATAAGTAATAAAATTAAAAGTGTAATAAAATATAATAAAAATAAAATGAAACCACATTTACTTTGTTTACTCAGGAAATATTCATCAAAATTACACTCGTGCATCAAAATGAACAGATAATTTTGCATTCGAGCTTGTTGTCTTGTAAAAACTGCATTCGTTTATTTTCCCATTGGAACGAAATAGCCCTCCTCCTTCGGAGTCGGGCTTTTTCGCAACAAGATGAAAATAAACTCATGCAGTTTTTAGACAACAAGCTTTCATGCTAAATTATCGGTAATTTTGAAGCACTTGTGCAGTTACCCCGGATATTTTTTTTTCTTTTCTGACAATAACAATGCAAATATATTTACCTAAAATCTAGTATTTGAACAGACGTAAATATTATCAAATGTTTAACGAATAAAGAGAGAACTGATTAAAGTTTTCGATATTTGCAAAAATAAATTTGCTTTACTCTTGGTCAAAACTAATTTTTTCTCAAAATGTCAAAAATAAAGATTCTTTATTCTTGAATAAAATTCCAATTTTTTGATATATACTCGTATACGGCTGAGAAAGATATCAGATGGTTGTATTTTAAGTTTTGGACCACACAACTTTTTATGAAGAATGGCACCTGAAATCGACATTTCATTTTCCGCATAACTTTTTTGACATGCCAAATATCGCAAAAGGAAATATTCTATTTAAAAAATTGCAAAATACTAGACAAAAAAGTCCTCTTAACACGACTTTAAAAACCTCTTCGTTTAGGAGCAAATCGATATCAAAGTTTTTAGCACTCAAACCAGTATCCTTGGATTTAATTGCAATCGCAGAAAATCAAGTCGTCTGATTTTAAAATGTGTCAAATTTGACAATTCATACATAGTAATTATTGTATTACTGTTCAATTTTAACTAAATGTTTGTGATGCATTTGAAGCATTTGAATATTCACCATCCGTTTTCATTTAGTGGTTTTAGAGCACAAAAATGTAGTCTAAATTGAACAGTAATACAATAATTACTACAAATTGTCAAATTTGGCAAATTTTAAAAGCAGACGACTTGATTTGCTGCGATTGCAATTAAATCCAAGGATACTGGTTTGACTGATAAAAACTTTGATCCGACATCAAACATGCCTGATGCTCTGACTGAACTGCACGACATCTGCTCCTAAACGAAGAGGTGTTTCGAGTCGTGTGAAGAGCACATTTTGCATCTAGTATTTTCTAATCTTTAAAATCGCACATTACTTTTTGCGATGTTTGGCGTGCCAAAAAAGATATGCGAAAAATAAAATTTTGATTTCAGCTATAGTGGAGAAACAATTTTTTATGAGAAAGTTATAGATCACTAAAGCCCATGTCCCATGCATCCGATATACGATGGTACGAAAGTGTTTCGTAAAATAGAAACACTTTCTTACCATAGTATCATCGTACAAACGGATGCATGGGTCACGGGCGTAAACTTAAATTGTGCACCGATTTTCAATTTGATCGCGAAAAAATGTCCAGAATAAGTCAAAAAAAGGAGAAAAAAAAAGTTTGGCGAGTTGTAAAAAGATATTATAAGAAAACTTTACGAATTCTCAAGCGGGATTATCAATTTTAACAGTTTGCTGGAGAATATCAACATTTGCTAGACCTCGACCATTCACAGTACCATATACACATATTGTCTAAACTTACTTACATTTTGCAGTTTGTCAAAGTGTTCCAGCTCTTCCAACACAAACCTAAAATATAAGCGAATAAGTATCGTGCATTTGAATGAAGGTTCGGTGAATGTGACAGGAACATTAACAGTTTAACTAACTATGCTATGTGAGGTTCATGCTGTTATTCTTATGTATAAAATGCATTTCAATAGCAAAAACAAATTCAAAAGCAAAACACTTATAATCTCAAATACTACCAAAAAGTATTTATAGACTCATACATATTTAGTTAAAAGTTGTAAAAATCCATTAATATTCGGTAAAAACCGTGACTTAAAACGCAACGCTTGCTTTGATTCCAGAGTCATGAACCTGCTTTTACTTTATATGATATACTGTATATTTATTTATTTAAGGTCTCCTCGACAGCTGTAAGCCACTTACAGAGTGGCTCACTCTACAACTACATATTGTAAGCAATTAATAAAAATACAAGTCAATTCAAAAATAAAAAATTGAAGGTAAACTGTTATAGGCAGCCAAAAGACGGATGCATGTTGGATATTACGGTTATGTATTTTTTAATGCGTATTATCAATACTTAATAACATTAACTTAATTAACAAGTAATTTTTTTTCCTCATTTTACTAGGTTTTCGGTTTGTTTCAGCTTTACGATTCTTCAGAAGGCACTTTCACTTTAGAAGGCATTTTAATCGCGAATCAATAACAAAATATGTTTCTTTGTAATTTTGCAGCTGCCAGCGTTATTCAAGATTTCATTACCAGAACTCTGCTCCAAAAGCTAGCTATTAAATCCATATTCAAAGAGCTTCATTCTGACATTCTTCACAATGAAAATGATGATAAATGATAATAAAAATCACAAAATGGGTTTAAAATTTTCCAAAACACAAAGGAGTGTTGCGTGTCACGAGTTTTTACGGCATATTATTATCTTCGTTTGCTTTTGCTTTTAAAAATACGTAAAGATTACCTATTGTATAACGAAATTCCATTACCAACTCCTGCCATGCTAACAGAAATAGTATTATATTCCACTTGTTTAATTTTATTTGTATCGCTGTGTAGCATATAATCGGAACGAACTAGACCCAGACTTAACTTCTAAAAAGAATAAATGTTCAAAATGTACTAACAAAAAATTGTAAAATAATTTATTATTTCGGATACACATAGTAGGTACAATAATTTTATGGCACATTAGCACCCAACCTTCATTTGCAAGAAAAACTCAAGAACTTGCTTGCAGAAATCAACCTACTTAACAAAAAAACAACAGTTAAAAGTACAAATAGTACCTAAATTGTTAATATTAACCTGTTCTTATAAATATTATACATACACAAACCATTCTAATTTAATAGAACCGCCTTTGTTGATAAAACATCAAAATTTTAAACTTGCCAATCGTCGCGAGTGTAAACCAGGTTACCCACTTAAATTAAATGTTAAAAAACAAAAATTCACAAGAGGTGAGATGTTCGAAAACGGTTTAATTTTGCATTACCTATTGATAGCTAATGACGCTGGGCCAAGCCAACCAAAACCAGCAGCAATCGTATTAAACTCCACCTGTTTCCAACTGTGCATAGAATCCAACATTAAGTCGTTGCGAACTAATGCTAAACTTAGAGGCTAAATTAAGAAAAATATTTCAATAATTAGAAGGATTAGAACGAATTGAAAAGGAGATTGAAAATTAGAAAGATTCCAGTATAATTAGAGCAGAGTATTGCATTTAATATGTTAGCAATATTGGAATGATAAGCAGAAAGTGTGTTTGTTATAACATGAGTCAATGAGTTTAATGGTGTAACCAGAGGGATGGTGTAACTGGAACTTTGGAAACGCCATTGCATTCCAAACAGGCATGTCAAAACAGGCAAAAATGGAAATGGAAACAGCACGGTGAACGTGCTCCGGTGAAGATTAAGACTTGATTGTCTTGTTTCTGCCAGGAAAGTTATGACAATTTTTTTTTCTATCACAAGGTGCTTTCTGCTGTGGAATACTATTTCGAACTTCTGGATGATAAAATCAAAGACGCAATCAGTAAAAATGTGATTTTTGCTCACAACGCCAGGACTCATCCAGCAAACACTACGAGGGAGAATTATACAAATTTGACTGGAAAAAGTTGAAACCTCCTCCCGACAGTTCAGACTCGCCACCTTGTAACTTTCATCTTTTTGAACCCTTGAAGGAAGAGCATGATCAAGCAGCAGAGGAGTTTGTGATCCCAGGGCTGCATAAACATCTGAAGAGTTCTACTATGACAAAGTTAAAACGCTTTCAATCCGCTGCAGCAAATGCTCGGCCTATAGATTATGTACAAAAATGCTAACTTTACCATCCTCGTGTTAAATAAAAGAAATCGAAGTATTTGCCTTGTTTGTTAGTACGCACTGTATTATGAAGAGAATCGTTAGAGACTCGGTTATTGTATTAAAATACATGTTTTCGTATATTAGAAAGGAAGTACTAAAAGTCCGAAAGAATGTAGGCATGAATAAACAAATAAAAACAATAAATAAACAAATTTCGAAATACCGTAGTTTTGAAGTTTGACAATACCTGAGTAACTCCTTCGTTTAGTACCGTTTCCCATATCTTGTATAAGCTGCCGGTAAATTCATCAACCTGAATTGTGTCTTTCAAAGTTTCCTTTAAAAATTCCTGATTGTGGGCCACTCTATGCATCAGTTCATTCAGTGTGGTCTAAATACATGTTTTTAAAGTAATGGATTAAGATGTAAAAACACCATATTACAACGTACTTGTATTTCAACAGCTCTCTCGAATTCTTTTCTGGGAAAGGTTGAGGGCAGCAGCAGATATGGTGCAAAATTAATGGAATCTTCACTGAATGCCGTTTTAGATCTAATTCCTATTCCATGCATAACAACCCAGTCTTTGGTCTTTGAAACAAGTTCTTTGAGTTCCTTTTCATCAAGTGGAATTGGGATGCACGAAGGGAGTCTTTTCACAGACATGATTTCAAGATATTTACCTACTAACTTAATGTGTAAAAGTGTGTAATTTAAATTCACGAAATTGTAATGCACTAATAACACTGAATATGCATGAACCCTGGCAAAGATCTAATCAGTTTGCTATTACTGTTCAGAAGTGCATACATATAAATGGGATGTGAAAATATTTCACCATTCAGCCCAGTGTAAATACAGATTAATTAACAAAGTAATAACTGACAAGCTTCAACCAAGTTAAAAAATGCAATTCACGAGAATAAATACCGTTATCAATTGATCACAACGCTGCTGAAATGGTAAGTTTCTGAGCAAAAACACTGCCAATTTGCCTAAAATCACAAGAACTTATCTTAAATCTTTGGTTAGAAATATATGTCGACAATGTTGTTGTCAGAGTCACAGATTATACATCTTAGGGAAGCGAAAGCTCGAGACTAACAGTTGCTAAGCCGCCATACTTAAATTGATTTATTGTAGCCAATGCAAGTATGAGCAAGTGCGACGGACATTGAGAGCCAATGAAATACCCCATGTTCTAAGCCCAGCTAGGAAAAAACTGTTAAATTAATAATCTTATAATGCTTGCGTTCTGGAACCCAGCACTTCACGGTTTTAAGACTCTGAAACGTGTTGGTTTTGTAAATATATTTAAATAATACTCTAATATTGTATTGTTGTTATGTTTAGAAGTAAAATTACAAATCTGTAGCTCAATTGTAAGATCTATAGCGCAATAGAAAGAGTTCTGGAAATGGAATTGCTGAACTTTAACCTAAAAATGATAAAGTTAAATCGATATATTCCCGAGAAGCTACGCTAAAGATACTGCCTAAACTATTTGAGATGGTACAAAGCATATACCACACCAATACATTTTCTTTACACGTACATCAGACACGTTAAAGGCACACAAAACCCGAAAATCCAAAAATGCATGAAATAAAATTTACAATATCGATACTTTGGGTACATCGTAGCTTTCAAACATCCTTAGATGAAATAAATCTGTCAGACTGTCAGAGCTGCTGTAACCTTTGGTGTCAGCCATATTTTTCCCACTTTTATAGTTTAAAATTCTTGCATAAAGAAACATATATAGTAAGTATCTTAATTTTATTTCCCTTCAAGAGTTATTATCAGTATTAATTAGGCACTCCTAAATATTTAGCGGCATTAATCGCAAGGAACGTTAAATTTAGAATTACATGAGATGATGACATAACTTTAACTGCTAATTTTTCTGCAGGAAAGCATGGCCGGAGACAAAGTCAGCACTTATGTGAAGCCACAGCTGCGAGGCCTTCTTGCAAGTCAAATTAAAGTCAACCTGGGAGTTGCCGTTGTTCTGTGCACAGCTGCAGCAGTCGCAACCAAGATATTGGTGAATGATAGGAGGAAGGAAATCTACGCCAACTTTTATAAGTAAGTTTTTCCACCCATCGTAGGACCAAGGCCACCAAGACGTTTTTTGATCCCATCGTATGTATCAGATGTACCACGATATATGGATAATTTGTACAGAAAGTTGGCACAAGCTGTTCGGTTTAGGTATCAAAATTTGCAGATTACAGAATTAATACCGAATGATCAAAAAATGATAGAGGATCTGCGGAGTTAGACCGACAAACGAAGACAGCCAAGTCTATACATTTTCAAGTTCGAATTGGCGTTGGCGTTAATTCTAATCAACATGACAGAAGTCTAAATCCAACTGGCATTAATCAAGAGTATATTGACATTATTCCACTTCAAATTCCCTATCTGTCAATTTTAAGATGCCATTAAGTAAAATGCAGAGACAATTTATTGAATGTTAAAGCTCGTTCACATTTTAGGGGTGGTTCATGCCCTGTCCAGAGGATGATGCCAATCACCGCTAGTATCTAACAGAAAAATTTTCCCCGATACATTAAAGTTGACATGTCCGAGTAAATCTTGTATCAACCCAGAAAATATTTCCTTCTATTTGGTGCACCCTGTTTAATGTCACTTCTCGAGTCTATTTGGTAGCCTAGAAAAAAAGTAAATAAAGCTAAATAAACTGTCTGTTTTAGGAACTATAATATTGACAAGGAATTTGAAACCATGAGGAAGAAGGGATTGTTTGACTCCTGCTGAACACTTAAGCGATTCCAATAGAAATATGTAGATCTTACTCTTCAACACTAGAAATCTCATGTAATCGAATATCAACCTTCTGGTAGATGAACAGCAATGGTTTTGTGTTAAAATTAAATTATTCCAATGTAAATATGTTTTTTTATTTATATTATGGATGGAATCGTAATTAATCCGATATAAGATCGTCTTAAACGCGTCAGGCAAACTGCCAAAAAACGAAAAGTTAGAGAAACCCACAGACTTCAGAATCTCAAAGGTCTCAAAATAGGTTGAGACCTGAGAAGAGTTCTATCGGCTGACAGAACGGCACAAAGCTCGTGGGTTATAGAGATACCATCTCCGGCAAATTCTATCATAGCGGGGTGCAGAGCTGCGCAAGTATTTAGGAATTAAATTATTTAAGATTAAGATAAAAAAATTTAAGAATGGTATTTCTAATTGAACCGTCAATTACTTTCTATAAATAATTCGTAATTAGTATTTGAAAATTTAGTGTAAATACTTTCATAAATGCCCCCGCATCCACGCAATAATGGATCCCACTTTGTGAAGGCTTTTAAAGATTTTGGAGTGTTGGCGATAATCAGCTTGAGGTAGATGCAGACGCGCCATCTGCGGATTTTGATAGTGAAATGGATTATCCTGAAGATTATTTTTCGCACACTGGAATGGAGAGCTGGGGAAAAAAATTGAAGAATCCCAAATTCATTTGCCTAAACATCATCGTTGCGTAACGCATTCGTGTAATCTTATAGTAACAACAGACTTTATGAAACTCATAAACCAAACTCAATCACTCAGATCAAAGCCCGCTCTTGTTCTTAATAAATGTTCCCAACTTTGGAATAAAGTAGGACGACCAAAATCAGCTGAAATAATAAAAGATGTTCTGGGTCACTATTTAAGCTACCCAGCGGCAACCTGATGGAATTCTCAGTATAATTCGGCAAAAAAAATTTTGAAAGTGAAAGACAAAATTACAATTCTCCATGACAAATTAGGACTAACGTCTTAAAAGAGACTGAGTTTGTTTATTTAACGGAATATCTAAACATTTTGGAGTCAATTGCGTTAGCAATTGATATATTACAAGGTGAAAAAAACAATTACTTTGGATTAGTTATTCCTACGATTGCCAGCATGAAATCAAAATTGATCAAATTAAAAACTGAAAAATTCAGAGATGATTTTTTGGTTTTACATCCTGATACGCCAGATGCAATTATTGTCTCCCCCCCCCCCAGTATCCCAGATTTAAACTAAAATGGGTAAATTTAATATGGAATGTGGAAGGAAAAATACAAATGCCAAAAAATGATGTAAAAAAAAATTGTAAAGGCTATGAGACAGCTGAAAGTCTAAAAACGCCTCTTCCAGAACTGGATAAGAGTTCTTCATTCAACATGGACTTCTTTGAGTTTGATGACAAAGAATTGGGTACATCAGCGAATGATTATGATCATAGAACAAGGCTTATTATTGATTATGATTCAAATGGGCTCAGTGAATTGCCAGCGTTGCAAGATCCCCGTTTTGAGCTGGAAATGTTGGACAAATATCCTCTAGTGAAAGTGTTATTTTTAAGGTATAATACCACTTTACCTTCCTCACCACCAGTTGAGAATTTTTTTTCTTATGCCACGTTTATAAATGCTCCTCGCCGCCATGCACTATCAGACAAAAACTTTGAAAACCTAGTGCTATTAAAAGCTAATAGTAATTAGTATTAAATAATACATTTAAACCTTTTTTTTTTGTTTTTGTCTTATTGTTATTCTATTTCATATCACTCGAATCTATGATATGTGTTCTGTTTTTTTGAAAATATTATTATGTATTGTTTCTGAATGTTATTAAATGTTTATAAAAATATGTATTTTTTATAGTTTGGTAAATATCGTGAATATATGATTTATCAGTGTTGTTGGTGTACTATAATATGACAGTTGAGACATTAAATACTAGTTACTAAGTAACTAGCTAACCCAAACTAAGTTTGTGTTCTTAAATACTTTTTTGTATTTAAATACTTTACTAAAAGTATTTGTCAACTAAGTACCGGCATATTCTAATTAATAATTAGTAGTTAATTGCTTTTTTTAATGTTAACAGTATTTGGTAATTGTATTTAAATACTCTTTAAAAGTAATTTGCCCAGCTCTGGCGGGGTGCAAGGCTCTCCATAGAGTAAGTAAAATAAATTACCTAATCTTATTTTACTTTCTCTATGGCTCTCTCTTCAGACAAGTTATAGCAAGCATTTCGTCCTTGCACGTTTTTTTTTGAGGGATTTTGTCCCAAACAATGCGTGATCACAAACCGACACTTCCTGCACAAGCAGGTTTAGTCGTTTCTAGCAGGCTGGAAACGCACAAATCCAACTATATGACCGGTCGGATTAATGCTCGTTATAGCCATAGATAAAGACAAGTATGATCCCTTGCTCTGGTTAATGCTGGCTGGTCCTTGCATCAATGACCAATGGGAGCAGGGGGCGTGGCCTAGGCCATATATGGATTAAAACTTCCGGCGGTTTATGCCTGGCATTTATCCATTGTTGCTGGAATTACCAATATATTCGTGATTTTGGCGGGATCGGAAAATTTTCATGTTGGATGTTACGCGGGATCATGACACTGCGCAGATAATGGACAACAACAACCGATCAAAAATCTGGCTAGATATAGCCATCTTTTAAACGTTATAACTTTGTGCTTATACAATGTGAATGTTTAGTAAATTTTTATTTATCCTGATTGTGTATCACGCATATATCTGCCATCTTAAGTATTGACGGCGACATCTTTGGATGGTTTAGTTGATCATTCCTGGGGCGACTTGTAAAGATATTGATACATTTTATATTATGCTCACAACATTTATGATATTTAATTGGAAGGAAGGAAGAATGGTTTGGACATTTTCCTATTTTAGCATTTAAATCTAAAATTCAGAGAAACCATTTTAGTTGCCGCAAATCACACAAGCAGTTTGTGTGTATTCTTCCGTGCAAATTAACAACGTAAATTTTGCCATCACATTCGAACCGTTTCCAAAGGGAACATCTGATATGTTTTACCCTTTAATTTGATTTTTGTCCATTCTTTATTCATAAAAATTAGCGGACTGTCAGCTGATTTCTTGGGGACTTTTGGTTCTGTGTTACCTGCTTGGTGACTTTCACTGTCACCAACGTCAAAGGTTTTCGTAATGGCTGTTTCGGTGCGCATACGGGTCCGCGCATGTCCTATGGCGTCGAGTTGTTATTGTTGAGAGCGTTTAATTATTTTTAACAATATTATGTGCGTTTGTACAGACTTTTTACCGGAAAATATAATAAGTAGTGAGTGTTACGTTTAGTTAGTTCAGTGCTCCGAATAAAATTCTCTGTGGAAAAGCAGTTACGGAGTCAAAAGTATGTCACTAAAAATGGGGTATATAATGTTTCTTAGCCGTAAGCAAATTGATTTGGCTCAGATATTTTGGCTTATTTGTGAAGGGCCTCATGTGGAAATGGATTGTATGTGTAGAAAATAGGGAAAATCGTCGGAATTGATCAAGTTTCTGTGGTTTCTCAAAGTGCAATTGGTTTATTTTTCGATTTGAACACATGGAATAACACTCCCCCGTCAGGTTTACAAAATGGCTGCGATCAGATCGAGATTTTTATTTCGCAAAATTTGAAAGAAATTTTACCCGTTTTCGAGCATTTAAGGGCAATAATGGATTGGATTGCATGATTGGATGCTGAAATTGTTATTTTGCTTTCGACATCTTGTGACTGAATGCTAATATTGCAAATACCTATGACCCAAGCTCATTGGAAATCCACTGGAGTAAGTGGCGGAAGTGCCAAAATTTTTCCTTTTACTTAATTGAAATTTGATTTTTGCGGGTTTTTGTGAATTTGTGACACTGCATTTTCACGTGTTAGCGCAAACTTTCGATATAGCTCTGGCTCAAGCCCACAACCACAAGTGAACACTTTAAGGCAGACCTTGAAGGCTCCCTAATTAATTTTCTTGCTTCATTTCCATTTGTTTCTACCGAAAGTGTCGTTTACCAACGTTTGCACACATTTAGTTAATCGAAAAAACGATTAATGCACATCATAGAGTTAACTCTATGATGTGCATTAATCGTTTTTTCGGAAAAGGTTTGAAAACATCGGCTCAGCTATCATCAGTTAATGGGAGCAATATCTGCATGTTTTTATAAAGGTACCTATTCTAATATGAAGTTGGACACAAAACCCTTATTTACATTTACGATATGCAACAACACATTTTTAAAAGAGCCAAATAGGTATTTAGTTAATCAACTACCTTTTGACCTAAAGTACCTAGTATATAAATTGCATTGTGCAATTTAAATATGTGTCATGTGAATCCTGACAACTTCCTGAATCCATAACTTACAATATATAGGTATCAAACTTAGGTATATGAAAAGCTCAGTCAGTCTGAAAAGTAGCTCAACTAATTATTTAAATTATGCCATTATAATACTGAACATTTTAGAAGAAAAATAGGTCTTAAAAATGCTAATGTTGTTTTTATGAATGCAGGTACTTTATTTTAAAGCAACAAATTTAATTGAACTAAAAACACTTTATATTTAGAATGACATTAAATAGTATCGCTAACCCGGAAACAGTGTAGGTAATACCTAATAGTTATAAAATGTGGACATGACAATTTTTCCTGAAATGCATTTAAAACAATTTTTTCCATACTCTCATTTTCAGGCAGTGTTTCTCACACGATAAGGTATCTGAAAATTGCCAGCACATACCTCTGTCTAATGGCAATTTTTCTTAAAAGATTATTTTTATACCCTTCAAACAAACTTGTTGAAGAAAGCCCAGTTTAAATGTTATTAAATGCAGTCAAGTAAAAAAATATATTCAAATATATTTTATTTTATAGGACTTTTTCGTTTACGTTCTACGTCTTCTCTTTGCTACTACAATTTGTAAATCGAATAGGACCTAGTAAATTTATGTGAAACTTGCCACAATTATACAGTATGATGCCACCGTGTAAAGATATGAAAATAATTAATTTCAACAATAAAGTAACTTAGTTCGAAAAAACCCCAGACACGTCAAATTTCACTTTCAGCTCCGGTTTCTGTGATTGTCAAATCGAAACACATGTACTAAATTAGTTATTGATATTATTTTTTCCGGCGTTTGTAGGTAGGTTGTTGATATGTCCAATCGTAAATTTCCTGATAACTGTTAAGTTTATATGTAGGACATGATGAGGGAAACATATTTACTCTATGATGAAATTCATAAAATAAAACCAAGTGTTTTCATTTGAAAATATTAAGTTAATGGTCGTAAATTTGGAACACCTTGTATACTTACATACACTCTCCATCAAACAAATCGCAGCCTAAATAAATCTTGATGCTCGAGAATTTAATGAAAAATCTAACCACTGAATTTGCAATGAATGGATTCACTATAATGTATACGGGTTGTTCCAATTGTTAGTATCAGAGCCTGAAGTATGGTTAGAACACGAATTTTAAGATGTTTTTTTTATATAGCTCCGTTTTCTTTTCCTTTTTGATATACAGAGAGTTGAAACAAAAAAATAAAACGTGTTTTAATTTTTTAACATCTGAACGGTGAAAGCAATTCTAATTAAATTTAACACATATAGTACATTAAAAGTCACTTATGGAGAATATTAAAATTGTGTATCCATAAAGTAATACTTCGTCAAAATCCAGCAGTTTAGACGCAATATAGAAGGCCTTCAAATAAAGATATTGACATTGTTAGCCAAGTACTTAACGTCAACATGAAAATTTTATTCTACGTACGTTGGTAGTTAATCTCGATATAGGTAAAAAGTAAACACTTAGTACTTAGGTTTGTTCATTTCAACCAAAGGTCTGAACAACGTACCTACTTATAAAATTTTAACAGTTTTTAAAATGATTTAATATATTTAGGCAGTATTAAGTAATATACATAAAATAAGGGCACATTTAAGTCATGCAATGCACTTTTTGTAATAGTTAGCTTGATCGGAAAACGCTCAAATTTCTTATCGAGCTGCTTTTCAAACATTTTAAGGATGGACCAGAATATAAAATGTGACCCGCAGGAGAATTGCCCAGCTTAGGAACACCTAAGAATCTACAAAAACTATCTAATTACATATTTCAAATGAAGTAATTCGAATTATTCTTTTATGGAAAGATTTGAATGAAGTAATTCGAATAATGATTTTTTTTTATTGTTCTCTCGTCTTTAAATATAATTTGTTTTGATTGATTGAATTAATTATGTCAATCCATCAAAACAACTCGGTTTAAACACCAAAGAGAATAGTAGAACTTCAAAGAGATACTTAAGTACTAATATTAGAAATAAAACTGCTACTGAATATAACCCTACATTCATGTCTTACGGGAATCCAACCACTAGACTTTTCATTAGTGGTCCGTCAAAATATGTAATTTTAATTGGATTCTGCTGTTGATGGTTGATTAATTTTTTTTATAGGGTACATACCGATATTAAATGCAAATTACAACTTGCGTTTACGAATCATTCCAACATACAGCTTGAACTGAAAACACAATTTTACTCAAATTTTCTATTTGTTTCGAATTAAAAAGTCGCAATCTGTATTTGTCAATTGAATTCAATCGAAAAGTCAGGTAGCATAGAACCCTTTATGTCCTGCAGTATCTGTAGAAATTCACAAAAAGGCACTCATTTCAGGAGAACTTTTTTACTTTACTGTAGTCTTGCACATGAAAACTCTACATGTTTCTCAAACTAGAGATTGTTCTTTTATTAATTATTATTAAATAATTCTCTCTGTTCTCTAATGTTGCTGCCAAGCGGCACCATTATCTAATTACTACTTGTTTTGTAAAAAAACTAAAATTTTCAAAACAAAATTTCACAACATCAAACAACACAGCGAAATACCGATTTTTCCAGGAAATTTTTTTTTAATTTTTTTATTATTATAGCAATCTAGTACAGTATACTAATAAGCCATTTGTCTTTAACTTAATCTACTACTTTAAAAAACACAAAGCACACACATCCTCCGATAGTCACTCTGTGCGCAATATTATAGTACATCGGTTTGACATGTACTCTCTCACAAATTCTTGCTTTCTAAACCAGTTCGAATGGTTTAGTTCTTTTGAGTCTTCTCTGTATTTCCGCATTATCCAGGAGCTTGAGTGCCTCAGGATTCACATGCTGATGGAGTCGCTGTTCGTGATTCTGTGCATACTTTTTGATGACGTTATCTACTGTTTCTACACCCAAGTCTTTATGTAGATTTTCATTTCTTATGTACCATGGTGCATCAACGATACT
>NW_026018814.1:13397124-13400649 GCF_020466585.1 Dendroctonus ponderosae
CATCTTTCTGTACTTCAGATTCAGTTCTTCCTGTTTCTTCTTGACGTGTGGTTTCCACCTGAGTTTTGCATCGAGGGTTATGCCTAGATATTTAGATGTATTCTCATATGGTACAATCTTGTCATTAATGTATACTGGTTTGTAGTATTTCCAGGAAATAAGACGCAAACAAGACAAATTCGTTAAAAAAATATTTTAAAATTCAAAAAAGTTCTGCTGTTGGAAAGTGCTTGCGAGTACTGCAGCTAGCGATCTGTAGTTATAGTTAAGTTACAACTAAACCAATAGGAAATTTGAATTACCGCCGTTTCAATTTATAATATTTCCAATTAAAAGGATTTATATAATTTTTTTCTTAATCAGTAATACTGTTATTTTAATATTACAGTGAATACTTTAATATTTCGCGGAATTTTGCTTTTTATCATAGAATCAAGCAGCTCGCAGCAAATTTACATTGTGGGGTTTTCCGGGATTTTTTTACATTACATTGCTCATTCCGTTTAACCCGTTTATTTGAGTTATTAGCAAACACTCAATCATAATTTCGGGAAGTACGACATTAATCGTTTTAAGAAAAACCAATTAAAATGTAAATGCATAGTAGATTTTTGACTGGTTAAGCGCTTCCTATTATCTTATCGAAAAACTAGTCTTATTTATGGAGGCCCTATTTAATGATTTTATCTATTTAACTACTACCCTGTAACAGTAATCTGTCCGTAAATTTCAGGTGCATTTTATATGCATAATTGGTTAACGGAACTTAAATAATATTATACGGGGTGTCCCGCTTTTACTCATAAAAATGTCTGGCTCCTCTGGTATTGATGCTCAGTTCTTAAAAAAAAATACCTTTTGAAAATTCGGGAGAATTTTGCGATGGATTTTAGCGCAACTCGTTATGAATTTAGTCCTATGTACTTAAGCTCATGTTTTGAGGAAGCAACCGAGTTCATCCTTCCAAAGTGAAAGTGAGGAGCTCTTGAGTGTATCAGAACGATTTATTTGGTCAACTGATTTTTTTTTTAGTTTATGCACTAATCTTTTATGGATATTTTTGGTCTCTTTGTAACGTCTTGTAGAAATAGTAGTTTTTGCGAAATGTAGCAAGCGATAATGTTTTCATTATAATCAATTAATTTTCAATTGTTTTATAATTTTTAACTTACCGACATGGTCAAAGTCTTATGACCGGTCGTCTTTTGGAAACGTTTTCGTCCGAATCGCGATCATAAAAAATCTCACTTAAAAAACAAGTGCGAGTTTTTAGCAAAACATTGCCCTGACGTAGGAACACATCCATAGCAAGTTTCATTAAAATGCATTGAGCGCTTTTCCGATTTTGCAGAACACTTCATTTAAGTTTTGTTAATGTAAAAACTTATCTAAAACGTCAATTGGCAAGATAACAAATTTTTTTTCTTCTAAAACTATGAATATTCCAAGATTTCACAAAGTGGACACAATGTACAAAAAAATAGTGTATCAACTGAAAAAGAAAATAGTTGATTCCAGCTTCAAAAGAAAAAGTTCTGGTATTTATGTACACTCAATAATTCGTCCCTTGCGTAAAGCGGGTGAACTCGCTTACTTCATCAAAACATGAGTCTTGCATAAATTCACGAGTTTCATTAAAATCTATCGTATCATTTTCTAGATATTTCAAAAAACATGTTTTTTTGAAGGACTTGAGACATCAATAGTTGAGGAGCCAGCCATTTTTTCTGAATAAAACTTAAGTTATTAAGATCGTCTTCTTTTGAGCCAAAGAATGTCTCAGTACCCTTTTGATCATGTGCCCTGTATATAAACTTTCGCAATGACATTTTTACACATACAATCCTATTGACGAGTTCATTAAAATTTGGTGTAGTCAACATCAGACTAAAGAGCTGAATTAAGTGTAGCCTACAGCATATGAACAGATAAGCATATCATTATTATTTGCTTTAGGACCAAATTTTTAATGAGCTGCTACCTTTACTATCCTCTTTATTACCTTTAATTAAAATTCGATTAAATTTATTTTGTTATTTTAAATTGTGTTTTATAGTTTGTTACAAAAAGCTTATGTTGAATTCGCGTAAAGTTAATATCTATTGTATTAATAGGCCTGCAAAAATTAACATTGGATGGCTCTCCCTACAATTATTTGCGTGAGCGCGCCCGCTCGGGGCCCTCGTGATTTTCGGCGCGACAAGTCGCGCCTGCTTCTTTTGTAAATGGCCCCCGATGGTGGTCATCAGGGAGAAGAAGTCTCCACTGTAATCACCTGTGAGGGGACGCTTGGCCACCCCGAGTTTCCCCGCCAGTTTCAAAAAGTTGTTGATAGGTAAGTAATACCTAAGCAAGCCACGCAAAAGTAGACAACATTCATTCATTCATACATATTTATTTACAAAGCTCAGTTATTTTTCCTAATGTTCAAAATATGTTTTTAATTTTATTAAATGTTTTAAATATCGTAAGCATACATACATACAAAAGACTTTATGCAATGGACACCGTCTTTCTTAAACAAACACAACGGAAATGGACATGGATGAGCCCTGACGGCAGAACACGTAACGAAATCGATTATATTATATCATCGTCCAAGAGAATTGTTACCCATATCTCAAATCTAAACTCTTTCAACACAGGAAGCGACCACCGGATAGTCAGAGCTAAATTATCCATACAGAAGTCGAAAAGATATATTAAATACAAGACAGACTCAATAGATGACTCTGAAACTCTCACTCTGAAAGAAAACAATATCATATACCAAAACGAATTGAAAGCCAAATTAAGCGAAAGTATAAGCCCAACAAATATAAGTGAAGTGGCAACACACCTAACAACGATAATTATGGAAACAGCACTCAATATCGCAAGAAGGAAAACAAGAAAAACAAACAAACTAAGAGCGAAAAAGATTCAGCTGATAGAAAAAAAAGGACCTTGTACGGCGAAGACAAACAAAACACAGAAGAATACCGCCAGGTCAGAAGAGAAGCAAGATGAGAGCAAAATGATTTGCAAGGATTTGGAGGGAAACTACATAATAGAAGTAGAAAATGCAATAGAAAATAATAAGAAACATGAGATGCCTATACACCTGAACACCTGGAAAAAATGATTACAGATCTGAACCAAAAATCAAGGAAAATAGGCCTCAAAATCAATATAAATAAAACCAAAACTATGTGTCCGGTGAATCCCAATATCATAATAGACAGCAACAAAATAGAGAATGATGTAGTGGTTAATTAGTGACCGTAAAAGGCGCCTATTTAAGTCTGTGGGTTTTCGGTCAATAGATGGTAACAAAATAAAACACTATCATTCGATATCTAAAGACAGTGTTTTATTTTGCCACCATCTATTGACCGAAAAACTCACAGACCTCAATACTTGTCTTTTATTCAAAATAAATAATGTAAAGGGCTATAGTTATAGCTATAGTATTAGGCCAACGAATAACTCTTGGAAAGGAAAACAAAGATATCGATTTTTTTACAAACTTCTTGTTGGGTATTT
>NW_026018814.1:13400699-13403653 GCF_020466585.1 Dendroctonus ponderosae
AGAGCACTGTTTATCAATGTGTAATAAAAGACGTGAGGAAATTCTGTCTTTTTTAAAGACAAAATTTTTTGAGGCAAAATACCCAACAAGAAGTTTGTAAAAAAATGAATGCGCCTCAACAATATAGAATTTATCTACAAAGATATCGAAATCGAAAGGAGAATTAGATTAGGATGGGCGGCTTTCGCAAAACAAAAAAATATACTCACCAACAAAAAAATATCCCTGTATCTGTCATCAAAACTTTACGACCCATGCGTATTGCCAGTAACCACATACGGCGCTCAAACATGGACCTTCACAGGGCAATTTGTGAACAAGCTTGTACAAGCTGACTATCCCAAAGATATATAGAAAGAAGAATATTCTTTTATCTGCGTGACAAAAAACGAAACGTGTTAATTAGAAGCAAGTCTAAAATAACAGATATAATAGACCAGGCAGCACAACTGAAATGGGACTACCCGAGACATATCGCCCGAGTAAAGGATAATAGGTGGAATGGAAGAGTGTTGCGATGGAGGTCATGGATCGGCAGAGGAGCGAGAGGAAGACCTATCACATGTTGGTACGATAACATAAAAAAGGTGGCAGACTTCCATGTATGAGAATTGCCCAGAATAGAACAAAATGGAACAAACGAAAGGAGGCCTATGTCCAGTTCTGGACGAAAAGTGGCTAGAAGAGAAGAGAAGCATACAAAAGGAAAAAATGAAGTATTTTTTAACACTAAATGTAGATTTGTTTATTTCAACTTTACAAACTAGTTTTTGAGAAGAAATTAAAGTTTCCTTGGTTACCAAGTAAAATTACACTCGTACCTAGCAGGCCATTGGTCGTCTCTTAAATTATAAAATGAGTAGGTCCCATATGTACAGGTGATCACAAATTTGTGTCATTGTATTTGTGTCATCATACAACATTTTTGATGAGAAATTGTTGCAAAAAAGTAAATGTAAAAATTCATAATGTATTTTGGGAGGAATGAAAATTATAGCATGTTTAATATTTGACTTAATTAGAGTCTACAGTAGGTAGGTAAACTTCTTACATGTTCGACATTGTTATGCATTTTGTCCATGTTCATTGCACCACGTGCAAAAATTCCATTAAACTACTTGAAAATAAAAAATTGTTAAATTTATGCAGTTTAAACTGCAACCCTTCTTTCTTTACTCTGCAGGTCGGTACAATATCCCTTGAAAAAAACTAATTTGAATCACCCCGTAGGTTCATGTGTAACATTTAATTTAGGAAATAACGGGGAAAATAATTAACACTGAACGGTTTTAAGCGATTGTTTATATCAAACATAACCACTTACCAAACAGCACAGAGAAGAACGACATGATGTTCAGCTGGAAAATTTGTAACAGAACTTGGGTACTAGAAGCGGTAGTACTTAATACTACTACTAGTACTTAATCTATGCTTTGAGCCCCTTTAGTTTATAGATACGTATATATATTTCTTAACGGTATATGTACAATGTACGTAAATCCATTTTTAGCACAAAAAATATACTCAATGACAGTAAAAACATTTTTTAGTATGTACATACATAACATAAAAGTGTAACAATTGACATAGATTACATACGTACATATTTTAATTGACATATATTTTATTAGTGACAACAAAAATAATCAAGATCAGTTAACCGCACACTTTATTGCTACCTCGTTTCTTGTTTTAACAAACTGCCAAGATTTCCTGATGCAAATCGGCAGACTTGTTTTCCATATCATCAGGTCTGGCCCAGCTTTCGATTTCTGTTTTCTCTGTCGGATCATCAGCATGATTTAGTAGTAGTTCTGTGGGGGGGGGGTACCCGAATGGGTGCGGCGAACAGGTCTTAGAGGCCCTTTTCTCCATTTCCCCTCCATCCACACCCGCTTTTACTACCCCTCCTCTTCACCACCCAGGCGTCCTGACGAAGGCGAGGATCCGTCTCCACTCTATGTAAGACAGTTCCGTGCAGGAGAGTGTGGAGGCCCCAAGCAGGCGCCTCCTCATGGACGACCAGTGGTGGCATACTCCTAGAAGGTGAACGATGTTTCCTATGCCGTTCCACATTGTGGGCATACGGAGCTATCACCGATTCCAAGTAGGTGTAGGTGTCTGTTCAAACCTGTCATGACCCCAACCAGAGTTCTCAGGGCTCACTGAGTCCTTAACATCAGCCGTTTGGACGTTGCCTTGGCCTCGCCTGGCATTCCAATCAACTCTGTGGCTTGTCTACACCCATCCTCACGTCTCTGTTCTAAGAGCCCAGTCATTAAGAGCACTTGCTGTTTAAAAGTTGTTGGAGCTCCTCCATGCTTTCCGCCATAATAACCATATGATCTGCATATTTCAAGTTGTTTATAATAAGTCCATTGTTCTTAGTACCAATGTCGGTCTCTAATGCTTACTTAGGCCCGTATTTATAAACGATACTTAAGCCGATGCTCAGCTCATGCTTTTGGCCAAGTACGAGATCGTTCTCAATCAAGAAAGACGATTTATAAACAGTACTTTGTGAATTTTCGCGAAGTTTCGGTCGAGTATAGATGTATAGGGACTTTCGTATTTATTTGGTAATTTTATATTGGGACTATTGGCGAACTTGGCGAATCTAATATGGCGTTAATGTTATTATGTAAATATGTCTTTTGAATCGCTGAAAGACTGGCGAAGATCACGAAGATTACCGGACACAAGCTAGAATATAATATACACTTTATGTAAGAAAGTAGACATGGAATCATAGAAACATTGCTGCTTGTTGTATAGAATCTCTAGAATAGAAAGCTACTTGTATAGAATCTTGAACATACCAGCAATTGAGTAATGGGTGTTATTTGATATTGGTAGTCAACGATTATCCGCTTTCAATAATGGTTCGTTTAAAAAAGGTAATATCACCTCAATAATAGTGGCCTTTGAAAACCGAAACCTTTTCCGAAATTCTA
>NW_026018814.1:13404137-13418226 GCF_020466585.1 Dendroctonus ponderosae
TACTTCTATCACTCTATCCTAAAAGTTATACACTTACAGCACTCTACAGTTTACTGCTTGTACCTATTTATTGCCCTATTGGGCCATCTGGTGTCTGGCCCCATTGTCCTCTGGGGAGTAAGCTACGGCATTTCGTAGCTCCTCAAAGGGGTGGTTTTCGGCCTTTTCGAAGGTCGTGGCTGATTTTCTTTTCAGTAGATCTCGCAGTGGCTCCCACTCTAGGTCCCTGTAAATTTGACGATTTCGTACAAGCACTGGCTTGAGAATGAGAATCGTTTATAAATCTCAATCGTACTTGAGGCTCGGATAAATACGGGACTTAGTTAGTAATGAGTTTTGCATGTTGAACACGATCGAACGGCTTTTCATAGTCAACAAAACAGGCAAATACGGTTTTGCTGCGCTGATCTCTGCACTTCTGTAGTAGTACAATAAGAGAGACAAGGGCTGTCTGGTCCCAAAGTCTGGTTCTATCAAAATCCAGTACCCATCTCGAGGTTCGAGGCAAAGTTCGTCTAGCGGCCCATTATTCAAACATTAATTCTTTCTTCTTCAGAACTACTCTGTACTCACTGCAACAATTTTTGCACATTCTCGTACAATTGAGTGGTACAAACATTACTTCATATATAGATATCACGATTGGGCGGAGTCTACATGCAGACGCCGTAACATTTTAGCAAATGACTTTAGGGTAATTGTGACAGGCTGTCGTTTAAAGGTAATGGTTTAAGTTAAATGTGTCTACTAACAAAAACAACTAAACAACGGGACCCCTTGCAAAGTTGTCATAAAGTGTTTGGATTACAAATATGAGGGGTTCACATACTATGGATATAATTTTATGCAATTGCTAAAAGTAGCAATTGCTAAAGAGTTAGCAAACATTTTTTTGCGTAGTTTGAGTTACAAGGGGTTTGGACTAGGGCTCGGAATCAAACTCGAATAATCCGAGTATTCGAATATTCAAAAAGCGAATAATTATGTGTAGTCATAGCTCGAATATTCGAATATTCGAATACTCGAATACTCGAATAATCGAATACTCGAATACACCAACATTATCAAACTCACGAGGTGCAAATATCTTTATATGCATTTTGTATACTTTTATAAAATAAATGATTCATATTCTACAAGCATTTAAACAAATACCCATATATTTACAAGCAAATGAAAACAATCATATTTACTCTCCTGCAAATGAATATAAAATTACGTCTCTGTGTTCTGGTGATTCGCGTCATCAACTTTTGCGCGGTGTTACAATTAATGTGCCGACAAAGGCACTTTTTTATGCGTTGCGGCTAGTTGCCAAAAATGATATGAGATAACGATTTTTCTTCTTGGAAAACGGTAATCGAATATTCGAATATTCGTGAGATATTCGAGTATTCGAATAATTTTACTATTCGAATAAACCACTAAACGAATATTCGAATTTCAGATTTAAAAAAATTCCGAGCCCTAGTTTGGGCCACTCATACATTACTTACTGTAGGTGCTACTAATTTAAGTTTTTGTTGTGTCCATGACCGAAATGTTTCCCGATAGTTTTGAACTGATAAAGGTAACCAAAAATCAGTCGGTTCGGTATGGAGATATAACTGTTGAATCGAGAGTACTGGAGATGTAACTAAATGAATAAGACACGATATGATATTGATGGGCAGCAGTGTAGCAGAATTACATTATGCATTAGTAGTAGAAATTTTATCTGAACAACTCTAATTGAGGACAATGTCGATTATGTCGAATAAACTTATAATTCTGCAGGTTGAATGGTCTCTTGGGCGTTCCGGTGAAAGTTCGCAAGCTGGAGCCGTGGAACTCTGTGCGCGTGACGCTGTCGGTGCCGCGCGAGGCGGCGTTGCGTCTCAGACAGCTCGCGCAGCAAGGAGCGTCGCAGCTACGCGCGCTTGGTATACTGAGCGTTCAACTGGATGGCGAGGGAGCTGTTTCTCTGCGGTTGCAAGGCGCCAATGGAGAGCCCCAAGAAGTTATTTTAAGGACCACTCAAGGTAATTCGCAAACACTGCAAAAAACAATGTTTATTAATATGTATTTATTAATCATTCAAACTAACATGTAACGAAATATTTTCCAGATGGTTCCACTAGTAATCCAAGCTCTGTTCCTCTCGGATTGGGAGCATTGCTGCCTAATGCAAGCGGAATTTCGGGCAGTTCCGCTAGCAGTTCTCAAGTGCAATTCAAGTCGCCCAACGTGGTATGTCCTCCCGATTCAGTGGTACCACGAGTGGGCACCAACATGGGTCCGCCACAAAGTACTATCAGTACTAATTCCCTTAATAAGCCGCCTTATGCAGGGCCGTTTCCCTTTGCCAGCATGAATCAAGCTATTCATAGGTAAGCAAAATGCTTAATCGTTTATTAAATCTCTTCTATTACCAAGTTTATTGGAAAATTTAATTTTTACTCGTGTCAACCTATTTACAGCCAAAGCAATAATGGTAGTAGTGGAGCACCGAATGCCGCGAGAAATAGCAACATGGAGCCTCCGCCACCATTTTTGCCTCCTCCTTATCCAGGGGTCCGACAGTTATCTAATACCGCACTAGTACAGGTACATTTTTTTTAATTTATTATTAACTACCAGTAAACTGATTACAACTTAAAAGTATTTGTAGAAAATTGCTAAGATTGATTTAACAGAAAAATCCAGCGTGATTGCATTGAAATTGCAAATGTTTTGTTGATTTGACATGTTTCTATTACTTTATAGCCTGCTAATCAACCGGTAGTGACGATTTCCAGCCCGCTTCTGGTTAATCTGCTTCAGAATGATCAACAAGTTGGTATAACTTCTGTCGCGAGTTCAAACACAATTAGTAGGTTACCAGATTTGCCCGTGAAGGCAACGTCAACGTCAACTGTAGTGAGACAAATGCGACCCCCTCCTCCACCACTGTCTACTAAAGCTACAGGTAAGATGTTTTCTTGTTGAAGCCAAATTAGGTAACTAATCCTTCAAATATTGTTAGCAGGCATATTAGCTCCACCTTCACCGCAAATATGTTTGCCCAGTACAACGGTGCCTTCTGTACAGACCCAGCAAATCAAACCTAATTCGTCAGCTCCGCATCAGGTGTCATCCAATCACCTCATCACCTCTCAGGCTAACGTGCTAGTGAATTCGAGTAACAATAATCTTAGTAGTAATCTAGTTAGCAGTAATTCGTCAGTGTCACCACCAAGCGCCTTATTGACCTCAATAGCCTCAAACAGCAGCCCAATGGCAAATAGTTCCGGCACTCATATGGCTCCCCATAGTTCTGTTGTGACAAGCACTCAATTAGCCATTAATAATATAGCCAATTCCTTGGCAAATGCTGCAAATAACATTACAAATAATTCCAATAATGCGATGGGTCAACAAGTCATGTTTGGTGCGCGGAAAAGACCTTTTATTCAACCAAGTGCCCAGTCGAACATGCCACAATATCAAAGGACACCCCAAGGCAGTATCATTGCGGTAAGTTGCCAAATTATAATACGTATAATATTTAATTCGTTGTTAAAAAAATACTCGCCAAGCGGCCAAATTTGTAAAACCACTTATTGATTTATTAATCCTGAAATTTAATATAAACAATGTTCCTGGGTTCATTTATTTACAATAACACAATTTAGTCAATTTGCTTCACATTTCGGCCTGTTTCCACCATTATCAGTTTGTCTAAAACAACCAGTTGTTATTTTTTTTTTAAATTCCATACATATACATAAAATTAATTAAAATTGTGGGCTTTTTATGAAGACGGTTATATTATTTATTAGCACAGCCTGTCATTACTAATTACTAAATACTTTAAAATTATAATAACTTAAACATTCTAAAATTAGTAAGGCTCAGTAGACTTTAGTAGGACTCTTAGGAGGCAAGCAATCAGGACCATAAAATTTGGGAAAGAATGGAATCCCACATTTTAGAATTTTAAATTATTATCATACATACACGTGTGGGCAGTTTTGCTACGTAAGTTTTAGGATGAACAAACATTAATATACCAATGGATCAGTTTAAATATTAATATGGGTTAATATACACACGAACATTGTTAATATTAAAATTGGAAATACAATCTGGAAAACTTACATGATTAATCGTGAATGAAAGTCAGTTAATTCCAAAAAGAAAGTTTTACTGTTTGTCGCTCTTTTACATATTAGATATATCGTATTACACTTTCGTAAAAGTCAAAATTTTCTTCCATGCAATACTAAATGTGGTTATCCCACAAAATGTATTTAATAATTATATGGCATTTTTTTCACTTATCAGATAGCATTTATTAAAGTACTCAATTACGAAATGCAAACTGAAGTAGCAAAGGTAGTTGAGCCGCAAATACATTGTGGCTCCTAGACTACTGTCAAATCTTATACGAATTAACTCAGTTATTTATTTGGCATTCAATCGTTCATGTTCTTTGTTCGTAAATTTACTACTTAAAAATCAGTCTATTGCAAAATGCAAATATAGAATACATTATTTTGGGTAGACACTAGTGATTATGCGTTTCAGGTTAATAAACTGGTATCTAATCAAGTAATGGGTTCATCCATCCAGAGCAACATTCCGTTGCATCAGGTGCAGCGTACAAGTATGCCTTTGATACAGACGCAAACTGCACAGGTGCTGTTACGTCAACAACAACAACAAATAACGAACATTCCCCAGAAAACAGTCATGTTTACTCAGAATAACCTTGCACCTTCGCTCCAAAACACTTTACTGCATCAGAATCAAGCGAAATTGTTGTCCAGTAACACGAATTCGATACTATCCGATCGCGGCAACGGAGTGTCTGGAAGTAATGTTGCAATGTCTGGAAGCAATCATATGCTGACACCTGGAAGTATAGGAGGCTTAGTAGGAAGTGGTATTATTAGAAGTGGGCAAGCAGCTGCGCATAGCATTGTTGGTCAAAGTATTAATGTTGGCATGATGACTCATGGACAGCCACAGATGCGATGCAATATTTCAATGGGAATAACTCAGTCTGATGTTCTAAGTACTCAGGTATGTGTTGATTGCAATTTAAATTTGTTTATAGTCCAGATTTTTTATATTATCATATACTGCTAACAGTTAGTATAGATTACAATTAATCATTCTTATAATAGGGAATGTTTCAGACTGCGTCTGTAGAATCAGTTGTTAAAAAGCCATTGCCATCGCCACCACCATATAATGTTGCCATCTCGCGAAATTGGGAGTCACTAATGGGAAATCCATCAAACATCCTAGATTTGGCACCGTCTTTAACCGATTTAAAACCGGATGAGTTGGATGAACTTTTACCTACTTTAGAACACGATGCTTTGCCTGAACTCTCAGAATTGGAGCTATTGAGTACCGGGCTCAGTGCAAACTCAGATGGCTCGTCCAATTTGTGCGAAGAAAATGGAAGTAATAATAATGCAAGCAACATAGCACTAATTGATCCAGCCATCGAAGCTAGTACAAATAATGTGGATGCAGACGGGAGAAAATTTCTTATAAATCCACTAACGGGAGAATTAGAACCCCATTCTGGGGGAGAAGAAAGCGACACTGAAGATGTCAAGGTTTGCAGTTTTACCTTTTATATTAACCACCTTAATCCCTGGCATTTTTTAAATCTTTTCTTAATTGGCAATTGGTATTCTAGGATGTTTTCACTGGTTTACCCTCGCCTCTGGGCCTGTCCGATGAGGATACTAATTCAACGACTAGACCCGATACGAATACAGATCAAAGTGACAGTGAAACGAGGTCAAGCACTGAAGGAAAGCATTCAAGAGTTAAAAATTCAAAACTGAAGAGGGAAGGAAGGGATTCACCGGCTCATAAAGTAAGCCGAATTATCACTTTTTTAGTTAGTCCATACATGAAATTATTTTAAATTACGTATAACTATAGTTAAATGCTACTATCAATTAACTTTTCTAGTTGCCTCCGGAGAAAATCAAGCTTCGTCTTAAGCTAGAAAAGAATGAACCGATCAATCCTGCATACAAGGTCGACGTCAGCTTCATCAACACTCAGCAGCCAAAGAAGGCGTCTACCTCAATAATGACTCCGATCAGTTTAGCTCCGGGGGGTAGCGAAGAACTTCGTGTGCCACCGCTTCACATATCCCTGCGTGGACGTAATTCGGCGGTGATTAAAAATAAGGTGAAACTGAATCCCGATGGAACTCCTGTGGTAAAGAAAGCAAGGAAATTGCAGAATAAGACCAGGAAAGATGGAGGTAGCGATCAAGAAGGTGGCGATATCAGTGAGCATAGGAAAGCGAAGAGGCTAAAGACGAATCATGAGCATAAGGTAGGAATTTGTTAAAATTAAACTCGTTATTTTATTTAAATTTAAACAGCTTATTTTACAAAATTGCAATTTTCCGAATGCTGCCATCTACGCGTTTCAGAATGGTGAGGCATATGGATGCAAATATATTTAATGGATTTTTAACTTTATCAAACTTCTCAACATTTTTCACATTATTTTATTTTATTTTATTTTGGTGTAAATTTCACAACTACTTATTTACTTTCATAATTTCCTTGAGATTGTTGGAATGGAAATTGATACGATTAACCCACATGTATACAGGATTATTCAGATTATTAAATATTTTTATTTGAAATGCAAAATGGGTGTTGAGAATTTGAACTTAAATGAAGGTCTTCAATTCCGCAAAACCCCAAATATCTCTGAAACCGTAAGCTTTAAATATGATAAACCTTAATAATAAATAATAAAACTCGCATTTATTTCGATCGCAGACACTAATAACATAATAGTAAAGAGGGTATTCTATTTAAAAAATGCAACTTTGGGTTGAATCTACTAATTGGGACACCTTGTACTTCAATCCTGAAAATAATTTTAAAATGTACCACCGGCGGTTCTCCGTTTATTTATGAAATGGTATTTTATTAAAATTAAATAGCTTAACCGCAATGTTGCGTCTCGTATAATCTGAATAACCCTGTATTCGCAAATCTTCAGACATGTTCTAAATTACTATACTTAAAGTACTGGCGAAATTGACATCCAAAATGCAATACAATGATCTTGGATTTCTGATTACGTGATCTGTAATATCAACTTTGTTCAGGATCTTCTGGCGACACTATCAGATCTGCCTCACTCGCCACAGAACAATACAATCTCGAAATACTTGCACAATCATCATTATGCGAAAGACAAGCAAAAGGAGCGACGTGGGTCTGACTCCGAGCTTGTTCGATTAAACAACAAGAGACATGATACGAATGGTGCCCTGGTATCAGATGAAAAAAGAAGGCGACTTAGCCAGTCGGAGGGTGAAAAAAGACTTAACGAAGATGAAGTTGTGCCTTCTGTTTTGGGGTCTACCAATGTTGGAACGGTGGGTGTCCTTCCGCAGAAAATTCGAAAAGATAAGGTAATGTTGTTAACGTGTGTTTCGTAGTTATACGTTTATTTATTAAACTCTATCAATTGCAGCTAAAAATCAAGGATAGCTTTAAAATCAAGGAAAATAATAGTCGGAAAATATACTCTACACCCAAGTCCAATCTTAATCTGAATACTCCTCCATCGCCGTCAGATAAGAAACAGCAAACTACTGTACCTGTGTCGTTACCAACTGCATTGGATATGGATATGGAAGCCAAATTTAAGCAAAGCCTCATGGAGGGCGTCATAGGAGAAAAGGGAATTCCTCGTCCACCGCATCGGACTGTCGAAGTAATGGGTCATGTGCAGGTGGATGGAGGGGGAATAGCAAATATGACGGAAAAGGTAAAGGAGCTATGTTTATGGTTGCAAAGTTTCATGTTGGACTAAATTGTGTTTGAATTTGATTAAGATGAAACTTCGCGTATGTGTTTCTACATAATAAATCTGAAATCAATACACAGTGGGGCCTGATTACTTTATAATCCACTGAAAACATTTGAGATTTAATTACGGTTATTCACTGGAAACTGGAAACAATGTTCGTGGAAATACCTATAAGAGACCCGTTTAAGTCTGGACGCGGCATACTTTCGTCCAGGTTTTGTCGATATTAATAGTGCCATGTCCCACGAATAGGGATTATATTCCATATATTGGTTTCTCTAGGTATTTTGTTTGGCGAACAGCTCACTGGGGTCTTTATTAGGGTTTTTATGAGTTTGGGGGGACCTGGGCTGCTTGGACCACCTCTCTATATCGTATGCGGTCTAGGACAACATTTTCCCAGTTGGCAATTAACATTATTTGCAAGTTTTTGCGAATGTTGTCTCTAAATCTCAGCGTATGTCTTTCCTGTTGGGACCTCCTCCTATATGGTATTTATAAGCCTTTTGTTATTACTACGCGGGATGTGGTCGATCCATCTTAGTCTGCCGGATTTTTTTTTGTACTATGTCTGGGGAGTGATATAGTGGAGAGAATTCGTTATTGGTCTGTATTCTATATTCGCTAGTTTGCTGGTCAATGTTAGTTTGTTGACCTTGTAATATATTTGGTCTTCAGCATCTTCTGCACAGAGAAGAAACAGTTGTTTCCCTGGGTTACTCGGTGTTTTACCTTCTTCTATTATATTGTCCCCGGTATTGTCCACTGTTATCAGAGAACTTAGATATTTGAAAGACTGGACATTCTCAAAATTGTACTCCTTCATAGTTACATTTTGTCCCACTCGGTGCAGCGTCAACTTTATTTTAAGTGTGAAAAGAAAATGCATAGCAAGCCAGTGATGACCACAATAGCGAACCAACAGTTTGAATTACTAAATAGAAAATAATTTTAATAATAAATTAGAACCAGCAGTGCAGACTAGTACTTTTATATTCAGAAATCAGAACACCTTCATTTTTAATTGTTTAATCTTAATTATATTTTTTAAACAAATTTGGTAAAGTTAAATATGTAGCCCTGCTTTTAGATACGCAGAGTTGTAGCACCCCTAATAGAGATGTTAATCAATGGAGAAAACCTCGTTTTAGACAATTTAAATGAAAATTAATGCTGTTTTCAAGATGCATGCTATTTTTATTTTCCTATAGACGCCCAAAGGCGTGCTTTTCTTAATCAAGAAAACTATTATAGCAGGCATTTGCACAATTTGAAAATTGGTCTTATTTGTTTTGCGTTCTGGTGCTTTTTGAAATATCATGGCAGACTTTTGGTATCTTTTATAACATGGTGTTGTTTTTGACATTTGTTTCGAGTTCGGTGAATTTATAAATTGGTACAGCTGAAATATACACACCAAATTTAATTTAAAATAGCAGGTGATTAAGCAAATTTATTACATTTTAATAAAGCCTCCAGTTTCTTATTATTTTCTTTTGAAAGTGGTCCAATTGTAGGTCTGTAGAACGTAAAGGACTTAATAATTTTTCTTCACTAAATACTTTTTACAGTTACACAAAATCGACCTAATATTCACTTCATAAGGTTGCTAATAAAATGCTTTTACTTTAGGGTCTCCAAAGTTCTTCAGACCCTAATCAGATATCGGAAATATCACAAGAGAAGTCGCCAGAACCGGAGAAGTGCAATTTAGCAGATAGAGATCGAAAGTCTATAGATTCGCTACAAGATAAACAACTGAATAATGTGGTGACGTCGGGAGGCCGATCACCTAATTCTGGAAGCAGCGGAGGGCAGGGAGAAGATAGCGGTATTGAAAGTATGGACGCATTAAGTGAGAAAAGTCCAAATCAGGTAGGAATTTATACTTTGATATGGTTAATTGCTTCAATTATTTCTAATGGATTTTTTACTAGGCGAGCCAAAGTCCGCACGCTGATATCATATTACCTAATGTGGTGGTTCCCACGTCTAAAACACAAGTGCCTGACATGCTCGATATTGAGGCTCAGCTTGCTAAAATGGAAGGTTTGGAGCCACATCAAGAGGAACTGCCAATTAAACTCCAGAAAGGCAACAACACAATTCTAACACAGTCGAACAATTCCGATAATTCATGTACATTGGATCGGTCTCCTGACAGGACAACTGAGGACGTAAATGAAAACGAGTGCATTCACAGAAGCGACTCGAAGCCTTGCTGTGACTTAACCTGTACATTACAGGGTGACCTAGAAAAAGACATTACGAAAAGTGATGTAGGAAAAGAAGATATTTCGACACTTAAGGTAAGTTATATGTTATCAGATTTAAAAATATGGTCTGAAACATAAGGCGTGATGGTGCTTATATGAACCAAAAATCCAGCAACATTAATTATGATTTTGCTACTTAAAAACGATGTTGGTTTCTTTCTTGAAACGGAAGAGCAACTAAAAAATGTGGTCAATTGTATCTAAGAAGTTGTTAGCCATACGTACAAAATCCCGACATTAAAAATACGTTTATTGGGTTAGTATATACGGAGGGATTAAATCAAATCTAAAGAATTTAGTCTCGTGGGAAATGGTTTTTCATTTTCGTACGCTACCACAAGTTAAAGATCTGATTTTTATTTTTTCTGAGGTAGAAAGACGGCGCTCTTTAGAAAAAAGACGAATTAAGCTGTTTTGCTCCGAAAATTTAAATATCAGTAGTTTTAACGCAGACGGACGAAATTTATTTGATTTGATTAAGTCTATCCGGAGAGAATCTTCTCCCACTTCAATGTTTGATTAGATGGGATTATAAATATTCTGACGCAAATCGGTGTCTAATTAATTTAGAAAAGGCCTGACGAGAGTGCAGGTAGATCAAACGCTTTAACTTCTGGAATAGATGACAGAGATGTGAGAATTATTGAGAATCAGTCATAATCTTACTGTTCTGTCTCCGTTATTACTTCATATGTATTCAGTGGGGCTCTTACAAAAGAGCAAGACTCGATTTGTTATCAGCAGAGAAATTATAAACAATACCATTTCTCTGGTTTTTTGCGAGCAACACTGAACACATTCAGTCATTAAAGAATTACATTGATAACTCTACATAGGCATATTGAGAATGGTTAGAAGTTACGAGTATTCGGTATTTCTCGAATTCGGAATGGAGTCGTCGACAAATACAATTTCAATGCTTGAGCGCCCTCGATGCTTTTGTCGAATGTGGGTGTACCGACGGCTGCCAAGAATCAGTTTGGTGAAAAAAGCGAATTACATACTTGCTATATGGAACAAAAAGCTTGAAATATTTCTAACAATCAAATAACGCAAGCTTTTGAGTACTTTGAACATATTATGCGGTAACCTGAAAAGTACCAATTTAAGCATCTGGCTATGAAAAGAAAGACTAGTACCAGAAGAGGCCATGAGCCAGAAGATATTCATGGTTGAGAAACGAAAAATGGTCGTTAATGTGATAACGAACCTGACAGCCAACGTTGAACAGTCAATGCACTGCAAGAACCATAAAAAACGATTTTTTTGTCGGAGGAACACTATTTTTAACTCATCTTAATACTTTTTCGGACTAAAAATTTACTTTATTTATTGTTTATATGTCTGACTTTATTTATTGTGTAATTTATTATGTATTTATTTATTGTTTGTATTGCTGTCTCTCCGCCGTTTTAGAAACTAACTTTTAGGAAAACTACCTATAACATAATCCTGTGATAATTTGATATACAGGCTGTACCAAATTAAGGGCGCACCATTGGTAACTTTGTTATTAGTGTCTTGGTTTAAATGACAAAGAGTTGTATTTTTTACGCTGGTTGGTGATGCTAAAAGAACAATTGAACATCGCATTAAAGATATTTAAGAAAAACTCTTATTTTTAAATGGAGCCCCCGACATCGTGCACAAAATCGAGGTCAAATTAATTCTTTTGGGTAGAATTAATTTAGTAACATTTTTTTCCTAAAATGACAAATTTTAAAAATATTAAAAAGTTTTACTTCTAACTACCTAAGCGGATAATATGTTGAAAATGTCTTAGAACTATGAACTAAAAAATAAAATAAAAGGTATTAATTGTACTTCCTAATTAATACAATTTAAAGCACATCTTTTTACAGAGTTCGATGTTTTAAAAATTGCATTTAGTTTTAGTTCTTCTACTTTTTGATATTTTTCCGGCACACCTCATCTTTGATCACCCATCATCCTCACCCCACAAAAAAGTCTAATGGAGTGGGTTTTTTGTGGTTTTTTTGATCACCAAAATATAGACGTATTAATGGTAAAATTTCTCTCATATTATGAGACGGAGTGCCGTCTTGTTGAAAGAATATTTCCTGCCTCTCTGCTAAATTAGCTTCGTCAAAAAATGTTAAAATTTGTTTTAATAACTCGCTATAGATCAGTTAATATTTTTGTAATAAACACTTTAAATAAGCAGCCGTCTTAGTTTAAATAAAGTTATTGCCAACTTAAACGTAATTGTCAAAATAAACAGTGAAGCATACTGTTATTATTTGTTACTATGGAAACTATGCTGTATGTCTTGTACTATTTTCCATGGCTAACTTCGATCAACTAAGTTGAAAATTAATTGTTCGCAGACGTTGTTTATTTTCGAAAAAATTCGAACAATGTGACATATCTTAGAAATCGTAATAAAATGCTCTATTCGCTAAAGTTGAATGAAAATCAAGCATGATTGCCATTTTAAAAAATTTAAATTTGTGTCATGTCAAAAATGACAGTTAATTTGGAGAAATGTCATATGCCATTTTGTTGGAAATTCAATTTTCTTTTTAACCTTTCTTTAAAGTTTTCTATTTAATGTTTTCCTGTCAAATTAATATCAACGGAACTAGGAGTAATTTGAAAATTTATGATAAATAAGTTTTTCCGAAATATCTCTTGACAGCTGTCAAATTGTAGAAAAATAAAATTGGTTTCCAGTAGAGCATTCAAAACTACAATTCTTTGTCCATTTGACCTTCTTCGTAACTGCTCTAGTTACGAAGATCCCTGTACTAGTCATCGAAAAAAACTTGCTCTGTATATTAATTTTAGCGAAAGTATTATAAGAAATTGTATCAAAATGATCGATCCAGTCTCAAAGAATGGCCGTGAGAGTCTATTTTTTGGCGAAATGTAAATGAAATATAGGTGATATTAGTAATATTTTATTAATAGACCTAAATATCCATTATAAATAATATAATTGTTTAAGCTGTTAAGTTTATAATGTATTTTGAACCAAAACATTTGTGGTTGAGTTTCCCAACTTATATTCAGATAAACGTTGAATCCTATAGCAGGTAAAGTAAGTAATAGAAGTTTATTTAGAACTCACTTAGTTACATCTATTAACAATGTGTGCATTTTTGGATCCGAAGTGTGTAGGATGGATTTTTATTTTATTTTGAAACGCTGAAATATTTCGGAAATAAGTGATCCTACGAAAAAATATCCCTGAAATTGAGTATTATTCACATCAATTATCTAGCTTGTAATTAGATTTTCTCGTTGCCATAAACTTGGCCGCCGCCTAGCCTACAAGATTGAAGTAGGCGTTTTTTTCTAACACGGATAAACTTTTCCTTCTAAGATCACTAATTTCCAAAATATTTTCAGTGTTCCAAGATTTTGAAAAACCACCCGGTATACAGTAGACCCATCATCAGTTTCTTGAAATGAAGAAAACTATTGAACAGTTGGGGAGTTTATAAAAGAATCCGTTTCGCATCCCCGAAGAAAATCGCAGCTGCTTGTAGATTGTGTCCAATTTTGTATATTAAAATAGCTATTTTTCTTTCGACAAATGAAAACTATTTTTAAATCGTAGACTAAGTATACTATTCACTAAAGAACAATAAGATTATATATGCGCACACATGTGTATATTATATTATATTGTAGCTTGACAAGATTATACCTATCAATCCAAACAAGAGTGGTATTGTACTGGACAATAACTTGCTAGAATTTAAGTAAAAAATAAGTTTGAGTAAGCGATTGATGTGACTGTTGTTCTCCAATGTAAATATTGTATAAATAGCGACAAAACTAAACTTAACATTTATTTGAGAGATTGATAAACGCCCTCCCAATTGATAAATAGTATAGTGTTATCAAAGTAATAAATATTGTACCGTGGATGGCCGAGTATCAAACTCTTTCTTCTGCTTCCAACTTTTATTCCACTCGGTATAACTTTAACTACGGAACAGGAACAAACT
>NW_026018814.1:13418326-13442829 GCF_020466585.1 Dendroctonus ponderosae
ATACCTCATTTGAAAAATTTCAAGCATGGCCTGATAGTTCTTACGGTCATCTTGTGGTATTGATCGTAAGATTTCCGTTGCTTCGCCTCGTAGGGAAATAATAAGTGATGTTGTCTTCTCCTGATCATTCCACCCGTTAACTACTGCAGCGGCTTCAAATTGGCATAAATATGTGGACCGTGCGACTTTACCATCGAATGTTGGCGGCTTCAGTTTACTGCTGCTTGGAGATTGCGCCTCAAATTTTATTCTATCAGATCCTGCATTGTACCGGGTTACTTCTTGTCTAATTTTGATTATTTCTTGTCTTAACTTTGTCTTGAAACTTGATGTTTTCATCTCTAACATCGTTCTGAAACTTCGTATTGACTTCTTTCAAAATCTTCTGGAACTTGACACTGTCTTCCTCGATGTTCTTTAGTTGGTCTTCAACGGTTGTCTTCAGGTCTTCAAATTTCTTAGCGTTGTCGTCCATTTTATCCATAATTTTCCTACTGTTTTCCATTTTGTCGCTCATTTCGTCCATCATTTTCCTCCTGTTGTCTTCCATTTTGTCATTCATTTTGCTTATTTCGTCTTTCATCTGCATGAGCAGTGCAATCAAACTGGGGTTCTCCATTGCAGGGCCTTCCTTCTTTGATTTATTTCTTGTTTCCATCAAAATTCAACTTGGATTCTGGTAAATCCCACTTCTGACACCAAATGTACCGTGGATGGCCGAGTATCAAACTATTACTTGTGCTTCCAACTCTTATTCCACTCGGTATAACTTTAGCTACGGAACGGTAACAAACTAACTTCTAAATTAACGTCAACTTCACAAACAATAACAATAACAAACGGAAAACTCGGTCCCCATTCCAAACGTGAGTACCCCAGGCCATTTCCGTTACAATATATAAAGAGAACTGTACTGTGCTTCCCTCAGTATTACAGAATAGGCCGAAAATAGGCTCCTGTGATTGGCTGTCCATGCGACGCCAACTGCGCAATAATAACAACGCTTATAACCTTTCAATTAAATCAACAAATAGTTGGTTGGCTGCATAAAGCTCGGGTATTTTATATTTATTTCTGTTTCGTCAAAAAACGAATAAAGAGTCTCAATGTTGCCCGTTTTTAGAGTAGAAAAGGAGTTTTTAATCCAGTTCCAAACCCGCTATTCAAGCATTCTCAGTTATTGTTTTAGGTAATCTTTTGTCAGTTTTCTATAACAATGAACGTATGTGCCTATTGAAAAACTTTTTTTCTCAACTTGCCTTTTGGTAACTCCATGCTTTTGAGCACATTGTACACCTGGAATTCCGAATGTAGCTATTTGAGTACCATTATCAATATCCAATGGCATGAAAAATTGATGAACTTTTTATAATCGAAGAGTGGAAGTAACCCAGGGGGCAAGTGGTAGCTTTGCACCTTTACCAAAGGGCTATGTGCTAATCTTCATGTTAGGCTTTATATCTGATACCAAAGATGTACCACTGCCCAGTGCCTAACTTGTTTCCTGGAATATCCTTCTAATTATCTTGAAACACTCTTTGGTGCTTACTCCCTTTGTTACTTCGAATCTTCAATCACAAAATCGTTGTAATCATAGCAAACAAACCCGCTTTGAATAGCCAAAGATCAAATATACGATGACAAGAGCTAGCACAATGATTAATTATACATTTTTTTAAATAGTTAAAGTTACCAATACCAAATTAGTCTGCCAATACTACAAAAATAAATAAGTAAACAACAAGTCAAAGTTAGGTTATAGTAGTTCTGTTGTTGGTATTCTTCATACTAAGCGTCGCATGGCCAGCCAATGACAGGGTCTTATTTTCGGCATAAGCCTGTCTCCTATGCATCCGTTTATACTATGATACGATGGTACGAAAGTGTTTCTATTGGTCAGAGATTTTAGACGTTCGTACGATCCCGATTTCTAGCTGTCCCATGTATAGGATAACCTTGGATTGTGAACCATAACCGTGCTTGCCGGATTCACAATTTTATCGTTACCATACCGAAGTAAGAAAACCTCGAGTTCAGTTCTACGACTGAAAAATRAACAGCAATAAAACATATCGAGGACATAGTCAKATGGGGACGGAAGCGTCGTAGAGCCTGGAATGACCASGTCACTAGAATGAATATGGACATATATTCCACAGACACGCCGAYCACTGGGCARACCTCCCAAAAGATGGAAAGACTCCTGGACATTCATATCCCAAGAAAATTAAGTTGGAAAATACAAGCCTAAGGATTAAAATATGAAGAAGAAGAAGAAAAACGTTTTTTTTTATGAAAATTTCAGGTCGTACATGTAATTAAACCAACATATGAATTGACGTTCTAAAGAATTTTTAAGAAGTATGTGTGTTGAATATTCTAATAGAAAGCAAAATAATACGGCAACATTGCTTAAAGTGGAAGTATATATTTAATAGCATTCAATATAATTATCTATTGGTTAGTTATATGTAATAACAAAACCGTTCAACGCTTTTTTTTAAACTCAAGTCTTAAATCGTAGATTTAACTTAATTAAAGAATAATTAAAACGTAGACAACGCACGTGTCTCGACTTTTTACGATTTTCGGAGGAGTTTAAGTGCGTTTTGCATGTTATGAAAGTAATGTTGAAAAATTTTTAATGTTTTTATCAAAGTTCCGGCGTTCATATCTAGATAAGGGCTCGGATAATAAAAAATCTTCACAATAAGCCATTTTTGTAAATTTAAATGGCACTTCGTAAAGGCACTAACAGATCGTAAAGTGGATTATCCTATGAACTGGAATATTTTGCACATATTTGCGTATTTTTTTGAACAATTCCTTCGACTTTTGTTAGTCTTTATATGTTAATGTTATCTGCATGATGATCGGTCTAGGATTATAAATGAAGACAGATTTGATGTGACACATAAGTAAATTTGTATAATATGTCGCCCTTCGTGAATTTTGTATGAATGAACATACGGACGATCAGGTATTATAATTTTCACACTGCTATTGTCGTTCATCATATTTAATCCAGTCAGATTAGATTTTTTCCGGGCACTGAATAAATGAAGGTAAAAGATTATTGGAAGTTGTTGGGAAGGATGGCAGAATATTGGGACAATAGTTTGAGCGCGATTTCCGGCTGTGAAACATTGTTTAAATAATCAAAGACAGTGCGAAAAACCGTTTTTGCGCATAACTTAMGAATSGTTGATGCTTTTGAAAAAAAATTCGTTCTTTKTTTTTTAAGTATTAAAAATACCTAMGTACAATATGAGATAAATTAAAATCTGTTYATTTGTTGACTCAAAAAACGAAAAAAAAACTCCGATTTAAGCGTTTTTTTTWAATTTKCTATAATTAATTGTATAACTGTAACTTTTTTGAACGTYYTTGTATACTTTATAAGTGGTATACATTTTATCTTAACTTTCATTACTGAATGGTAAATGGTTTAAACATTAAGTTGAAAGTCAGAAATTTGTGTGAGCCGTGCTCCCAGCTCTCAAGCGTTTACACAATTTACCCTTCATTAATCAGCTTTTATTTTATTGTAAGTTGTAGTATAACTGCTTACGAGTAAAATAGTCCSTTAGAGAAGTCGCTCAGAAGTCTCAAAATAGAACTTATTTATATTCTGGCAAGAGCATTTTTTTARTAACAAATAGGAATGAATRAAAAGTTATGAATATTTGAAGCTAAAAGTTATAGTACGATTTTTTTGAAACAAAACTAAATTAATTATAGAAAATTWAAAAAACCAAAAAAAATTGGCGGTTTTTTCTTGTTGTTTGGGTGAACAAATGAACTGATTTTAATTTTGTTGTCTTATATTGAAGGCAATTTAAATACTTGAATTGAATAACATCAACCGTTCAAAAGTTATGCACAAAAAACGAACTTTCTTTAGTTATTCAAACAATGTTCCATAGCCGGAAATCGCGCTCAAACTATATATAAAACAAACATCCTTTCAAACAACTTCCAATAATCTTTTACCTTCATCTATTTAGTGCCCGAAGCAGGCGATTTAAAGCCTAATCTGACTGGACTAATTCATTCTGTTCGGCGTTGCTGATACATACCAAAAAACCAGAATAGTCTACGTTATTATAAAAACGATTCATTCTTATTGCAAGCATTACTTTGATTGATTTGAATGTTATCTTTTGTCGACAGCAGTCCGTTGTCCAGGATATCTTTGCCTTTACACTGTATTTATCATACCTTTCTGATAAAAGTCCTGACCAGCAGTATCAGCAACAAGAGGCATTATAAATAATCGGCATATTTACAACAGTAAGCTCGGGAACGACATGCCAGGGACAAACAACCGATTTTTTTAAATAACCTTAATGTATTTCAGAAGATTAAACGCCGCCAAAAATAATATCAAAATTACTAAACCCATTAATGAATTATTTGTTTTCAATTATTGGTCTCAACAGGTGTTCTTAAACCTTACAGGCGGCGAAAACTGAAGAGCTTCAATCGCCAAAGTCCCCACCTGCTCTTCGAGTTGCGGCGGTTCTCTATTCGTATTCATCAAATGCTGTTGACAAGGGCGGAGGAGGTCAAGACTCAAGAGGGGGTAGCGAAAGTCCCATGTTGACCACTGAAGATGAGGATAGCAATATGGGACATTCGATGGAATCCCTCAACTCCCAGCAGCAGCAGCAACCCAATAATAAAAGCAAAAGCTTACTCGAACAGCTACTGATTGAAATTCCATCAGAGAATCACAGCTCTGTTGCACCGAATTCTCATAGTCCAGCAGCTAGGTAAATATTGAATATCTGATTTATTACAGACGTTTTTAAAATATCTGCAAAGAAATTCTAATTTCAGATCGTCAGTTCGAACACGGGCTCTCAGTAAATTAAATAGCCCTGAAATTAGCTCACCGGCACCGAAGATTGGCAAAGTCGCTCCTCCATCTACAACCGCTAAAAGAAAAAGGAATGAAAGCGACAGTTCCAACCATAGCTTAGAAGAGTTGCGAAAGCGACCTCGCAAAGGCTCTGGTATGTAACATTTTATCTTTGTTGTTTAAATCTTTAACTTGATCATTTATAGAAGCATCTGAATTGGGAAAAAGAACTGTTCATAATTCAACCAATTCATTGAAGAAGGTTGGCAAAGTGACAAACTCGCAAAATCCTCAGCAGCAAGAGGAGAGCTCAGATAGTGATGAACCCCTCATTGAGAAACTTCGAAAAAATGTCCCCAAAACAGGCATCAAAGTTTCGAAAGGTGTCGGCGCACAGACAGCCCCTCACATGACTCCGGCTAGTCAAGTTAATCATAAAACCAATATTAGGAGGTCAGTACAAGCTTAATATTGTTATTAAGTTTGCTTATTTTTGTTGTCTGTTTTCAGGTCAGCAAGAGCAGGGCAGCAGGACAAGCAGATGCATCAAGATAAGCAACAGCAACCGGCGCAAAATACTCGAAGTAGAGAAAAGGTCGTGCAACAACAGCAGCAAATAAGTCATTCTCCACAGCTGCAACAGGCCACACACACTAATGCTGAAGCCGAGGCGGCACTTAGAAGAAAAACGCGAAGTGCTGGTAAGTTTCACAAATTTATTAATTGAATCGGCATGAACATTGACGTCTTACTATCGGAAACTTATAATTGAACAGTCCAATTAAAGGTACAATAAAGGGTTACTTATCAGAATGAAATAAATTTGTTTTTGGAAATTGTGTTCTTGATTGTCTAAGGAGGAGGCAACAAACATTAGAAACTTTATGATCTGCATATTTAAATTGGCATTTTTTAACTTCAGACTTCAGAGAGTATTTCAAAATTATTTACAATTAAAATTTGGTTGTCGTGGTCATAGATGGTCTTTGAATCCGAATTTGGTCAGGGACTGGACATACACTCTAATTAACACAACACCGCAAAGCCAAAATGGTAAAGCTGCCAATTTTACACTCATTCTCCAGTTGACTACCCAAATTTGTGCGTCGCTAGAAAATGTTGCTTTTTTTCCTTAATTGGAGGTTCTTTTTATGACTGTAATTCTTAATGCTTTTGAGTAATTTGTCACTGCTCATATGAGCATTTCCAATGTTTGTTCTTTTGATTTATATTTAATCATTTTGGAAACACGGAATTCCTAGCCATCTCAAAATTAGATTATATAAATTGCTATATTGCTAATAACGTAAAACCATAATATGCTAATATCTTGGTAATATAATATGCATACTGTTCAAGAAATGCGAAATAAGTGTTTTACTGTAGGATGATGACTGAGGAAAGCATGCGAAACATAAAAAACCAGTTACAGCAAAGAAGGTGTACAAAACTGTTGAAAAAAGTACCAAAATTGTCGCTGTTACAATAGGACTACATACAAAGAAACAAATTGCCTTTGGATAGCACGTTATGTTTTATACGATATTTATGGGGCATTTTAATGATTCTGACAGGGTGTCCTTGAAATGACTGTACGACGCTTAACCACAAATTCTTTACCCGAAAATGAGACGATCTAAGCAAACTGTCCTACATCTAATGTCGCTTCATTTTACCGCTACAGGGCGCCAAAGTTCTCAAATTAGTATCGTTTTTACTAGCAGTTACCACATAAATTGACGTGTTTTTGTGATCTTTTTTATTGCGTGAAAGTATTAAAAATGATGCTTGGTTCGTTGACAATTGTTTGTATTTTTGTTACCCCCTCTACAAATAATTTAAATTTTTGTCTGCTACTAGCTGATTTCCTTTTGAATATTTTTGGCCTCTTGTTAAAATTTTCGCTGACACCGCTTCTGTTCAAAAAATTATTTGCAATGCCAAAGCATCGTTATTGTGAAAAATTCGTTTTTGTTTGTAAATATATTGTTTTGCTGTTTATAAATAATGCTTGACTTAACTTAAATTATTTCGTGCATTTGACAAACCGATGGTTTTTACTGTTTTTGCTGTTGAGCGAAGTTGAACCCGAGTTTACCGTAAACTCTGTATTTTATGTTTTTCTAAAATAAAACTTTGTTGTATCGCTGAGAAAGTTAACATGCTTCTAGTATGAAGATTATGTGAAGGAAATGGACGGATAAGTATCAGAGTTTATAGCAAATATACAAACCGTGAATCATGCGCGAATATTTTTAATCGCGAAATTTTTAAACAAAACATATCCTAATAGATGGATCGGAAGGGGCAACGATGCGCCCATAAATTGGCCACCCAATCACCCGATTTAACGCCGCTAAATTTTTTCTGTGAGTCTTAAATCAAACTTGTTTGCTTTGCCTGCCGCTACAGAAGCAGAGTTACTGGAAAGAATTTTAAATACTGCAGATTATTTTAAAAACAAGTCAGGCACGCTTCTCAAAGTACAGTTACATTTTTTGAAAAGAATTAATTTATGTTTTCGGGGGAACGGACAACATTTTGAACATTTGTTTAAATAATTAAATTAGTTCGGTTATTCAGAATTCATGCTTTCCATGTCCGAATAATTACAAATTTTAATTGCTAATTAGCGCAAATAATTATTTGTACAGATTTTGTAGGCTGATCAAAATGTTACAAGACAAAAAAGTTTTAAAAGAAAATCAGCCAGTAGCAGAAGAAAAACGAAAATAATTTGTGGAGGCGGTAACAAAAATGCAAATATTTGCTAACGAACCAAATGCCATTTGTTCAATTCCTACGCATTAGAAAAAGATCGCGCTTACGTCAAAATACAGTATATTATGTAGTAATTGTTGACTCAAAAATAAGTAATCATTCATGGTTTCACCTCGGTTATTTCTGCCAGGGCTTCTATAGTTTACAAGTATTATCTCTGTTGGGTCGGCTTTTAGTCCAACCGTGGCATTGAAATCGCCACGTATGAGTGTAAAGTGCGTTTTATTTTCATTCATGGCTCTGGATATGTTTTCATAGAAAGTTTACATTTTTTTGTCACTATGGTTTTTGGTCGGTGCATATCCCTGAATGACTTTCACACTGAATTTATTGTTGTAACGTAATGTCATATAAATAGATTACTCTTATGTATATTGCCTGTTTATAATTTAAAGTTTTTTTTTCAATGTGTCTTGTGTTTGAAAAAATCTACTCCATCTTCTGATTTTGTGTCGTGACAATTTATAGTACAGTTTGTGTCCCGTGGTTAGTGTTTCCAGGCACTCGCTTACTCCTACCATGTTCAACTTTGTTTTCCAATTCCATTTCAATCTGTATAAGATTTTCTTCAAATACAAGTGTTCTTACATTATAGGATGCAACTTTTAGTGTTGTTTGTTAAGTTTTTGTCCTCTCCAGAATCCTTGGGACTGACATATTTCAGTACAAGATTGTGGGCTATTGTATGTAAAATGTATAGCAATTTTTTAGCGCTATATTATGAAATCCCTTCATCTGAGATTATTTAGTAAAACCGAACAATAATAGAAGAAAATATCAAATTAAATTAGTAAATAAAAAGGTTAACTATTTTTCCACAAACAAACATTCGCGGCAAAAATTTCAAATTGATCCAAGCGTTTGAATTTATTTCTTTGCAGCAGAGTTTACGGATGATTTAAAAAATATTCTGCATTGTATTAAAAAGTACTGAAATTCGGTATGAATTGTTGATGATATAAATATAAAGTGCGTGAGTAGCTCGGACTCTTATACGAAACAAGGCAGTAACATTTGCAGTAACAGCTATGAAAATGTGTTAATGTCTAGTGTAGAAAACGCTTTTTTATTTCAGATATGGAGAGTAAGCGTAAAAAAGAGGTAAAGTGACATCACGGGTCAGGCTGGTCATTTACAGAGGCTGGCCACCGTTATCTTCAACTGCTCCCAGCTTACGAGCCGTATTTGCATAACTATGTTAATCCGGAGGAGGATTTTCAATTGTCCAGCGAGGACAGTAGTGTTGATCCTATGGATGACAGTCAAACATCTCCCAGTGAGGATGGAAGCAGCAGCAGCAATGATTCAAACTTTTCTTCTTTAAGCGGTTCAAACAGTGATGACGATTGAGTCGTAGCGGGGATGTGTAAAAAGGTCGAAATCTTGTGATATTTCAGAGCAGCCGCTTAAGATATTTTATTGATAATGACATACAGAAAAGGGGACAAAGAATATGAATATTAGAGTCTTTGTTGTTCGACGAAAGTGTTTCCAAAGAAACAAATTATTTTGGTTTAAACTTTCTATATTTACAACGGGTTTGACTGCATATCCGAATTCTTTTAGTTGGTCCGTATACTAAGCTATTTTAACTTTATAATGACAAGTCATTTTTTTAGTTAATATTACTTAATGAAATGTTACAGCCTCCTCAAAACTTTACATGTATGTTCAGAAAGCGATATTGGGACTGGATTCTTTTTATTCTTTAAAAATGGTCAAAACGTCGGCGAGTTTTAGTGAATAAAATAAATTTTAAATCCAGTTTTAAACTCGCCATTCTAATTTACTATTTTATGAATGATGTTAATCACTTAATTAATGTAATATTAATTAAGCTTCGGACTGACTGGTCAATTTTATTTTCGGATAAACGTCATTAAGAGTCATTAATTTTACTTTTTTGGTTACTTTTTACTTTTACATTGCTTCATTTGCATATGCAGTCTTGAATTGGGAATAACAAACATCTGAAGAACTTGCTTGTAGCTATTCTATTGCAGTTGGAAAACTTGTATAACCTCAATCCTGTTGCTGGTTCTTCGGGAATTAATTGTTCTACTTAGGTTTTCATCTCAAATGCAAATGTATAATTTTTCACTCTCTCAGCACATTGTTAGATCTAATCAAATTGAATGTTCTGAGGTTACATTTTTAAAGCTCCAAATATCTCAACGTTTCTAACCTTGGTATCATCCTCGGGGCTGTTGTAAGGTGGGTTTAGAATTTTAGTGGAAATTGTGGCAATCCAGAGGCACATTTTTGTCTGAGTTCTAACAGATGAAAAATCATTAGATATCTAAATTTACTTTAAGCGTAATGTCTAACTTTAACTTGAGTATTAGCATTCTTTATACAATGACAGCTATACATAACGAATGTGCCTTTGTAACTGAAAAGTATAAGTGTACTACTTAGTGTTCAAAATGCGCCTTTCAAAGACAGCTATCATCATTTTTTCCTATATTGTTCAATTTTCAAGATAAAAGTTGGTCCAACTTGATCCCGGCCTCTTGATTGTCACATTCCGTTTGGGAACGGTTGCAAGTCTTTGTGAAATCAGAATGAATACAAACTTTACACAGATTGTGATATGCGTACGCGGAACATCATTGTCCAATTGTGTATGTGTTCTAATAACGCGATGTGAATAATATGCAGCGATGTGTTGAATTTTTATAGCGAATCACTTTGTAGATATGGAGCGTGTTATCATTATCGCTAGTTGAACATTTTTTTCGGTTTCGTGATAATAAATTGTTTAATGTCATAAAGCGGAGAACTCCGCAGGTATTGTTTATGTTTGCTGTTTTTGTTACATGTATGTAGCTCGTGTTAGGAAGATAATTAATTGAGGGATTTAAACGAATTTAATTTTTTTTGCTTTATACACTTGCGTTTAAGATGCTTTTCGCTCTGCTCACAGACACGTGTATGAACTACCGACCTTTAAAATGTGTTGCAAATTCGAATATGTCGGATGTTTTTCTGCTTAATGTTTTTGTTGTATTTATTTTTTTACAATCAAATTGTCCAGTGTATTTCACTTAAGCGCGTCTATTGTAAATATTACGTAAACAGAAAAGCAATCTGCTAAAAGGTAGCCGTGAGCAGAGGAAGTTGTGTTCTATAGAATCTGTGATTAAACTTTTTTTTGTAATGTTTACATGTGTGAGTGTGTGGCACGATAAGTGCGTAGTGATATCAGTTGTTATCTTTTATCAAATGCTTCTTTATAATTTAATTATGAATAGAAATGTGGTGTAGGTGGCGTGATTTAAATTTTAGTTTATTCAACAGCCCGGACATTACAAGTTCGAAAAACAGCATTGAAATAAGGCTAAATTAGTTGCGCAATTTTAAATTCACCTTCTTGATAGACGTTCGCGGGTATATTAATTGGCTGGATGTGGTATAAATCTGTTATCTAAATTGCACTTTCTTCATGGATGTTCTCGTTTTGGCCATAAGAAAGTATTGTATAAATAAATGAAAAACGTCAATGTGGGCTTCAGACGACTTCCTGTCACTCTAAGTTTTTTCAATAAAATTATACTTAGGTATTTAAAATCTGAATTAATTTAGCGTTGTGCTAAGCGATTTATTATCCCTGTATAAAACAGTTTTATAGCGACGATGGGGAAACGTTATAGTCGGGGAGGCAGGGATCTATTTTGAGTAGTTTTGTGCTGCTAGATTTTTATCTATACTGATAAATGAGCAACAAAAGTGAAGGTCAGCTGGCGCACCCGCAGGGGTTGGTGCTATGGCTCCACATGGAACATGTAAAAAAAAGTTGTTCTGAATCATTTTAGACAACCTGATTTTTCTAACTTTTGTCGGATATTAAGTAGATATAACTTTACTATAAAAATTGATTAGTTTTTGGGGCACTTTGCAGTCTCCTTTTATCAAGAAGTCAGTACTTAAATCCTCGGGCAATCGTTTAGGCTGGATATTACGAAGTATCGAGATCACTTCTAACTAGCACTCCGGTATAACGTTTTACAATTTTTCCCCGTTTATTGACACTGTTAATTTTTTTAGAAAATGTCTTTTAAATGGTCCGGCTCTGTGTGTTGATTTGGTAGGGTCCTTCAACAAAGAGTGAATGAAGAAAAGTAAAAAAAGACTCATTCATTTTTATAATATTTTCATTGCACACTTTGTCAAAGGCTGTGAACCTCGCGAGTCACACGCCACTCGGCCTTCTCCATATTATATGTTTTTTGTGCCTGCTGCATATTCTGCAGTACCTTCATTTTCATTACAAGTTCACACGCCCAGCTGACTATTTTTTTAAATATTATCTAGTCTTTAATTCATGGAAAAAAAATTAGGTTGTCTGAAATGATTTTGAAAAAACTTTTTTCCACATGTTCCTTAGCATCCCACACTCGCTAAAAGAGCCTCTGTTATAACTTGACTGTCTGGAAGCCATGCATAATATCAATGAAGTCCAAATGTATTACACTCGCTATAATTTATCTGTCACTCCCCATTTAGAGCAACCGAGTATCGAAAAATCTTCTGAGTATTAAAGTGTGAATTACCTTTCATGTGTGAAAACAGATTGGCGCAATTTTTGGCGCAACAAGAGAAATCATCAAAATCAGTTGTATACATTTCCTAGTGTCTTCAAAGTTCCATGGTATTTTGAAATTTTCAAATGATTTACAATATTATTGGCTTCTCATTAATGGAAACGAAAATTTGTTTGTATGAATTCTAAGTAGCATTTATTGTAAAGTTGCAGTTTTGTTATAGCTTATATTTATGATTATTACACGAAACCGTATGGAGTTAATTTTCCGGCACATTTGGTCAATGATAAGTGTTCTCGCGCAAAGCAAAAACCAACTAAAATCTAGAACCTGTATATAGTTTAGGCAAATTTAAATAAAAATGTACATAGTATATATAAAATTAAGAAGCTATAGCGTATATTCATAGTAAACAGAGGTGTATATTAATAAATATTATTGTACATGTGGTATTTTACATACGGAGCTATACTTTGCATAATAATATATTATACAATATATTTTAAGTATTTTTTCTTTTTATTTTCTTCAAACGTTTTCTGCGTAAGGGAAACTGGGATTTACTTGACAATCGAGCTTATGTAATTTAGGAAGGCTGAATTGGGCTTTTGTTGCATATAGTTGAATATAGTTTCTTTTTTTAAGTCTAAAACTATTTAAAATTTGTATCATTTAACTAACAGCAGCTAGCAAGACTAGTTGAGTTAACCCAAGTTTGTTTCCATAGAATTTATTTTCGAAAATGCACTGCCAATTTGCAATGTCTTGCAACAGCTTTACATTTTGCTAGATATATTCATGAAACACAGCGGGGCTCCTAAACCACATAAATTCTCAACTCAAGTAAGTACTCTATTGTACAAAGTTGTTATGACATTGTTTTTGTTTAGCTTAGTTATATTGTACTTGTATGTAATTTGTTTGTATTTATAATTTATATTACGGCATCAAGGGTGTTGGTTCCGAATCCGACCAGACTATTAAGAAATTACGATTTTACACACTTCGTGTGTAAATAACTCGCATAGTTTTGCCAGCACTGTTCCGATGTGCATTTTTATTTATTTTGTGTATAAAGGTGTAGAAATTTGGGTCTGAATTTAGACATTATGTTAATGTTTAGAAAAACTGAAGCTTTACACATATTTTCACTACACGTTGAATAAGTACGTTTAGTTACTTGTACTTTAGAATGTATATTTGCTACATTTTTTAAATAAATTATTATTTTAGTTGTTACCTTAAGCATTACTGAATGAATGTTTCCTTTCTTTGACTTGCTGCAGAACTCGGTGGGAGAATAGGATTATTTTTTAATTGATTTAGTTTTTAGTTGACTGTTAGTTAAATTGGAGAAAAATTATAACTATGCCGATTTTCATTTGCCGATTATCTTTGATCATTAGCAACTCAAGTTTTCAATGTATTTGTTTCATCTATTCAATAATTCCTTGAAGGCTCTGGCGTGTAAAGCACTTAAAATATCAAAATGTTGTATTTAGTTAGTTCACCTACCCAGTCTAGGTAGCTTTGATTTGAAATATGTCAAGCTTATGAAAGTACCAATTGATGATCAATCGTACATTCGATATATTATCGAGAAGATAAAGATTGCGGGTAAATGAAATTGTAGCAGAATTTGAAGCGTTTTGATCATATTTTCTGAAAAACCACCATTCTTTATAGGAAGACGTTTAAGTTTGTATGGTCGGATTCGAACTCTAGGCTTTCCAGTTGCCTTACGCAGAACACAATTTGACTTGTAATGTTCTTAATTGTAGATTGTGGAAAGGTTGATTATAAAATATACATTGTTAAATAGAAATACCTTGACATTTATATCATGATTTGTTTTCTTTCGTTCCTGCAGCTGATGTTCTTGGTTTTAGTAAAACAGTGCAGTTTATATCTTGGTACATTTTTATCGCAGTAAATCACTGGAAATTCAAATCAACTTTGGGGTTGATAGCGATGACTTTGATGATCGAAGGGAGCTGTTCTTACCCCCAGTAAAAACGAAATACCCTCATTAATTAACTAGTTATGATAAGTAATTCGGTGATTAATATTAGTTTTGGCGTTGTGCATTAATCACTGCAGCTGAGCGAAATTCAGACAAATATACATGGCTCTAAATTTAAAGTTAAATTAGTGAAAGATCGGCGCTTGGAGCGTTTTTTGTTTAGTTATTGTTGACTTTCGTGAAGTTGGAACGTGAAATTTGCCTTTGGAAATATTGCAATGCAAACAGTCACTTTCAACAAAAATGTCGACAATATACAAACTGAAATCGAACTGCCAAGTAAAGCGTGAATCATCGAAAGGGCGAACAATTAAACGATTAAATTATCATGTTTATTCGGTAGTTCGGTGTATTTTTTTTTCGCGAAAAAGAGTATGAATGTTCAGTTTGCTACCGATAGAGAACAAAATCGGCCGATGACCCTTTGTGTCGTGTGAATCGCGTTCTTAGATGGAAAATAGAATCATTGGGGCTCTTATGGCAAGTGCGGTAGTTTGTGAGTGTAGTGAACTTCTTGGGGATTAATGGTTAGAACATGGAGGGTGGCGCCCCAGATTGCAGAAAGCTGGTAAGAATTATTTCTAATCTATAAATCTTTAAGCCTGAACTGAGTTTAGTTTTCCGACCAGCAACTGAAATTTTATGGATGCTATATATTTTTCCCTCATTGCTTTGCTGATTTCAAATATGTGTGTACAGTGTTACCCCTGGTTGCCATGTATAGGATAATTGATTGAACTTTGGCCACCCCGTTTTTGTATCTAATTTCAAATTTAGAAAAAAATGTTTAATACAAAAGTTGTAGATATTAACATCTAGATTATTTTAAGATAATACCAATTGATAAATGGTGTCTCAAACTTAAGTGGTAGACCAAACTAGATATTCGTAAAATTCTAGGCCTATTCGCTATAAACGTTCTATATTGATTCTCAACTGTTTTTGAGTTAATAACCAATGTTAATTGAATTTTGGCCAGCCCGTTTTAACATCTAATTTGAAATTTAGAGAAAAATATTAAATGCAAAAGTTTTAAATATTAATGTCTAGTTTATTGTAAGGTAATACCAGTTGATACAGGGTGTCTCAAACTCAAGTGGCGGTAGAAACATACAAAATGGAATCGCGCACTTTTTATTTCATATAGTTAATAACCATTTAAATGTTCGGACATTCCATTTATAAAAAATGGAGGTTGGTCAGGCACTTGAATTTGATACACCCTGTAGCAATTGATGCTATCTTAAAATAAACTAGACGTTAATATCTACAACTTTTGCATAAAATGTTTTGCTCTAAATTTCAAATGAGCTGCAAAAACGGAGTGGACAAAGTTCGATCAATATTGGTATTCACTCAAAAACAGTTGAAAATCACTATAGAACATTTATATGGAATGGGCCTAGAATTGTACGAATAGCTCGAATATGTAATAATTAGTACGGCTTTTGATTAAAAAAAAGATAAGTTTGGTCTGCCACTTGAATTTGAGACACCCTGTATTAATTGGTGTTATTTTAAAATAAACTAGACGTTAATATTTCCAACTTTTGTATTTAACATTTTTCTCTAAATTTCAAATTAGACTGTACATGTAGAACTTTTAGTCCCATATTCATAAACTGACTCGTAGCGTCGATTGGATATCCATTGAGCTATTCTTTGGTAGTTGATTTTTAAACATTGGGATTCTGTATTTTGGGAGGCTTTGTATTTTTATATCAAGCTAATCTGAAGTTTTTCTCTAAAGAATCGCTCAGATATGGAAATTTGGGTTCTAGTATTCAATACAAGAAGCATCAACCTTGGGTCCAAAGAACCGTTTCAGATATGCAAATATGGGTTCAAATTTTATGTTTTTTTTTATCAAAAAAAGTCAAGAGTTTTAGTTTTGCCTTTTTTTTAACTGCGAAATCGACTGAAACGTGCCAGTTTCTTTGACGTTCCTAAGAACCATTTGAGCGACAGATTCGTTTTTTTATATCATTGGATAAAGAATTGATAATTCGATTCAGTTATAACAACGTGCATGAGTAAATTCTGGTAGCTTTGTCACAAAAAGTCACACGAAATTTGAATATCAGGCATTTAGGTGCAACTTATTGCCAAAATTTTATTTAAAAAAACTTCTACAGAATGTCGATCGTTCAAGTTTCTACTGGCTTTACTTTGGAAGTTGGAAGTCTGCAGTTGCGTAAAAGCTTTCATTTTCAAATGAACATTTATGAAGCGCGCAAAATTTAGGATTGCATTTGGTTAGAATGAATGTTTGAAGGTTTGAAAAAATGTTGACGACGAACTTTTAGATTATTTTTCGTTACTGAGAAATTTATTTTCGGAAAATGCGTTGCATAATGTGTCCCGTAGCCGTAGCACTGAGCGCAACGATGAGTGATGTTCAAAATTTTGACGGCATTTATAGCGCACTCTTCGTTACTGAGCGCAAAATTCCGAACTTGTAAAGTATTTTTCGTTTCTGAGTTTTTTGTTACAACTAATCTCGCTCTTTTACTATTTTCCATGGTTAACTTCGATCAACTACATTAAGGATGTAAAAATCATTCGCAGACACTTCATTTTCTAAAAAACCAAACGATCACTGAAATCGTAATAAAATGTTCTTTGTAATAAAGGCATAATAGAATATGGTTTCCATTTAAAAAAACACAAGTTTATGTCATTTCAATTTCCTAAAACTTTTCTGTTCAATGTTTTCCTGTCAGATTAATTGGCGTGTTCAACTACCGGTGGTGGCGCTGAGAAACGTCAAATTACTCGTCGAGTGACAGTTGAGACTGGTCAGACTTGTTTAGTTATTGGAGTTGATGACATTTATAACATAAAACAATACTTACACACTCTTCGATCTGTTTCTATTTCTTTAAAAGCTTGCAAAAGTTGACTAGAAGGAAACAAAACAAACCGCAATCAGATGTAAAGATCAATGTGACACAAATGTCAAGGAAACAAGTGTCAAATTACTACTGAACTTGTAGTTATAATTTTAGCCACCAGTGGGCCAGTGGGACTTTTGAACTCGCGATTACTGACCGAGCTAGGAGTTATTTGAAAATTATGTACTTGTGGTATTATTTTCTCTTTATTCTATGATACACAGTACACTAAAACCGCGCTTTGGTTCGCTGGATTTGTTCACCGTTCAGCTCAATCGCTCGGACAGGAATCGAACAGGCCCTTTTTCCTCATTCTCTCAAATTCCTTGTCGATGTCATAGTTTCTGAAATTAAACAATTATTGGCATAAGTATTATTGTAGATTGCCACGTTGTTCGATACATATTAACGAAAAAACAGTTTTCAGTTTGTTGCTTTTGTGCGCAACATACACATATTAAAATACAAACAAACGTTATTCCTAAACAAACATACATCAATTATATCTAAAAATTAATTAAATATCGCAAGTCGAATTTGTAAGTTTAGACACTTTAATTATATATACAGGGTACCCGAAAATGGAGCGAGCAACATTTTACGAGGTTGTTCTAGAGCAAAAATTAGTGGGTCAAGTCCCTATAACACTTTCTCGAAAACTCAATAATAACTGAGTCTTACATAGGAACAAATTCACAGCGAGTTTCATTGAAATTCATCGTACCATTCTCCCGATGTAATAAAATTTAGGTCAGATCGATTGCTCCAGAGAATATCGCAGCCCCCTTTTGATCATGTGCTTACGGGCCACCCTGTATAAATTGAATACTCTCTAATTCAGATTATTCATGTGAATAACAAATTTACGATTTCATTTATTTCAAAAATACAGTCATATGCATTTTTGCAGTAAAATTAATAGGTTCAAAAACTTACTTGTAAAATTCGGCATATGCTGTTTTCCTTCCATCGTTGTGTACAAATTTCATTAGAACAGCAGCGGTGGTGATCGTAATGGCCACAGAAATAAGGTTTCTCTTAATGGAACTTCGCAGAAGACCTCTTAATTGAGGTCTTGGCAACGGTTTCGTCACTTCAGCTGCAGACATTCTAAAAAATAATGCATCCAATGATTGTGTTTGGTATTTGCATTGTAGTAAAAGTGGTGTTTAAAAAATTAATTTTACAATGTACATATTTATACCAGTAGGCATACAGAGTGATTCTTAATTTGATACTGTCATTTTAACTGTATATAAAAGTATTTGAAACAACAATTTTCAAATTACTTTTTTTGAAAAAACTTAAAAATAAGGGTGTTACATAAGTAATTTAAAAATGATACACCGGTATTAATACGAATTGATAATGGAAATATATTAAATGTATGGTTCCAAAATTATATCTACATTTTTTTTAAATCCGGCTGCCAGACGTTTTCCAAATCTGAACGTAAGGAATTCATTCCTGCGTTATATTTCCTATAAAACTTACTCATATTATTCCCATAGAATTTAGTTTAGTGTCCCACCATAAAACGCAAAAAATTCAGGAAACATTAGCCATGAAAAAACTAATGCCGTTTTTTGATTATTTGTGTATTCTTTTCAAATTTGTATGACTTCCCATAAATATTGCTGCGCATGAATGATCAAAATTTAACATTCACCCCTTATCCCTCAAAGGCCGACCCATTGGTGTGAAGTAAAATGTTAAACTTTTTTATATCATCAGACTATGAAGGCTTTCACGGCCGGTTAAATTACATTTAGGAATGTTTTCCGGGCTTTGAAGCCGTGGTCTATCGGAATTTCTTCCTGACGTTTTGTCCACAACTGCGGTGGACATTTTCAAAGGCGATGAGGCAGTGGGCGAAGTGATCTCCCGTGCTTTCCGACTAAGACTGATGATCATCAGTAAAAATCTTTGAGCTTCGCTTGTTTCATAGCTAATTGTTTGATTGATTTTTGTAATGACTCTTCCAACCCTGAAGAAGGCGGAAAAAATTAATTGCCAAAAGCTTGGTAGTTGAAAAAGTTTTTTTTCTTTTTACCACTGGTTACTTAATTTTTCATTTTAAACTTCTTCATAATGCAATTACGTTTATATATTTTATATGGCAGACCTCCTATAAAAAAGTTTCTTCTGTGTTTATCAAAGAAAAGAAATTGAAAGGGGATAATTGATATGTACGAAAAAATAAATGTCAAAGCATTTAAAAAAAATTGAATGAATCTGTTAGTTGATAAAAGTTCTAGTTCTACCAAGTTCTACTTCGATAAAAATGAAGCGGAGAAAAAGACCTAATGACGATGCGGATGAGACAAAATATCACTGCTTTTAATAAATAGAATAAATAAAAAATGTTTGCCAATATTAAGGAACGTTCCAAGCTAACAACCGTATTGCTCGAATATTAAAATAACAACATCATACACATAGCATAAGTTATGAATCAGTCTATAAAAAAATCCTAATCGCGAATTATGTTTCGCACGTTTTGTAGAAAAAATCAATGTGTCGAGATGAGTACGTGACCAGTTTCACATAGAAAAGTTGAAATTTGCGAGTCGTATATTTTTGCATTTGCGGTTTGTGGAACACAGATTTGAGTCAATATACAGCTCGTTTCAGAACAATATGTTTACATAACACATTTACTGACAATAAACGTACTTATTGATATAACATATTGCACATGCATGTACTTATACAGAGTGTTTCAGATATAATTTGCCAACATTGAATACGTGCAAGACAAAACCGATTTTAAAGGCAAAATGTCCTATAACTTGAGTCCGCTAAGACGCATTATTATAGGTACTCTCATATGTATTGCTTGTGTTATGTTTTGTTATCTTCTTGTTTTTTTTTCATGTTCTTGTGTGTTATTCGTTTTGTCCATAGATGTATTTCAGATTTTCGATGGCAATAAATCACATGGACATGTTTTGTCCTGAAGAATATGCAAAATACCATGGTTATGCTGTCTAAATAAGCGCTTTGTAGATTTCAATCGCTTTGTCTAACGTTTTACTTTACAGCAAGCAACTTCTTAAAAATATATGATTTGTGAATATGTGCATTAATAAAATTGCAATAAGCTAAAAATAAATTTTTTGATTTCGAATATGTAGTTTTAATATAGATATATTTTTTGGGAATTTTATGCTGGAAAACAAGATTTGCTTTCACCTAGTTTAATTTGCCATTTCTAAACTCACACTTCACATCACACTTGCAGAATCCGGTTTGTTCTACAGTGGGACTTGAGTGAAAATGGCCAAAGATCGAAAAAAGTTACTTTTAATCTACTTAAATTTATAAGAAAATTTCATTATTTTTATCTTCACTTATTATAATTATCCGAGACTTGGGCTCTGTATTTGAAAGTTTTTGTGTAAAAAATGCAGTATATTTTCGGCGTTCGGCCAAAAGCAGAAAATCCCAATTTTTTTTTCTTATCCCAAAAATTACTTGTCCACTTAAGCCAAGAAAAAAATCTCTTTCATTAAGAATTTTCGGACACTAGAAACTTCATATTTTGAATAGTAGAATATGGTTTCCGAAAATCAAAAATTATATTTTCAACATTAAATTATATTTTTCACAATAGCAACTGTCTTATTTTTTCACGTTCTCACGTAATTTTAATTAATAAAAACATAAAAGCCCGTACACTTTGATAAAGATAAAAGCTGATTAGGTAATATCGTTATCAAATTGTACCATATACCTACGTAAAATACACATTTAATTATGTCTGTCTCAACCGCACTCTACCCTTTGGAGGTCAATCGCGCCCTTCAATAACCCTTAGAGGCGAATTTACCCACTTGAACTTTATTGTTCACTTTACACAGAAACTTCGAGGCTCAATATTAAAGAACATATTCACTCCAATTAAAAAATATTAAGTACATTTCCATCAATAAAAAATTTATATTGATTATAGAAAAAACTTACGTTTTCCGACCTGGCTGGATAAATTTCGATGATCTGGCTTGTACGCTTTCCCTATAAACACGCACTGTTTCAAGTGAGAAGCGGCTTGCTTGGAAAATAAGTCGCGTGACGCAGCTGTACAGGGGGCGTCAATTACATTTGATCAGTTAATTAATAGATAATTTTAGTTTTTTTAATGAACATATCTTAAGAGAGCTTTAAAATATGCGATAGGAAGTTGCCAAAAATAAACACTCAACGAAAAAAAATAGCGTTTTATCTTGGCTTGGATATAAAAAGCTGTTCATCTTATAGTAACTGCAAAGGAGCGTTTTTATGTTTGCAGATATTAAAACAACATAGAAAATGTTCATAGCGTTTTTTAACAATCAAGGATATGCAGCTTTTGCCCCACCATTACTTATTTTGACTTATTATTTGTATTTTCATATTTATTTATATTTACATATAAGAATTTTATCTAGTATACGATTAACAGTAGAAGTGTTTACATCAGAACTTGTCTATGTTAAAGGTTGAAAAAGCAGTGGCGGTTTCTCAATAGTGAAACATTGAATAACATGAAATAAATAAAATCATCAAAATTTGGGAGTACAAGTACATATGTGCACTTGTACGTCTCTTCTGCAGAAAAAAAATATTAAAATTTTATTGCTCTTCAAATAATTTCAACACCGCATTAAGTACTTTTGAATGTATTCAAAAAATCACTAACGCAAAGAGTAAGTATTTGAAATAATTTGGTTGATTACTTCTTTGAGCAGGGTGATTCACGTCTATATTTTCACTGATCATTACCATAAAGCTTCCGAAAATTTTCAAATTTATTTACATACAGGGTGATTCAAAATGGACGACATTCCTTTGGAGACGTGGTCTGTGGGTGTTTTAGGAGTACAGAAAAAATAGTTTAAAACAAATATTGTTATTAAAAACTGAGAAATTTGTACAAAAACTATATCAGAAAGACGGCAACCATGTTTTCCAACGTAATTTGCCTCATTAACATTCCGTAAATAGTTGTTGCTAAGCAATTATTAAAAACTCCGGTAACCATGGATAAATAGAGAAAGTGACTAAGATAAGATAGGCAAGCATAAACGGTAAATTCAACAGGATTCGTTGAATGTAGGAACGTACGTTTACGAAATATCAATATTGTCAACGAGAAATTGTTTTTTAATGTCATCGTAAGCTCGAATTGATGTACTCGAATAAATATACATTCCTGTCTTTAACTCCAAAAAAGTTAGTGCCTGTGTAATTACCTTATTGTGCACTCTTCTCGAACAGCTTCTCGTATTCGGTTAATTAACTCCTCCTCAATTTGTACCGGTGTTCAGTAATCCATTGGTTTAATGTGTCCGTGTGTTTTGTGCATCCAACATACGTGGTGGGACTGTAGCCCTTCCTGGGTATTTACTTAGCCCTGGAAGGCTCTGGTGCACCTATCTGCCATACTTGTTATTCCTGACAAATTCAATATTTTTCTCGTACTCTCAAAGTGAGCCCCGATTATCGAAAGCGATGACGTGAATTTTAAACAGCTTTTATGAAATAGCATCCTCTAAACTATTTGATTTTGACCTACCACCGGCAACAAAAGCGGTTTGACTTGATAATTTTTTCCTTTCTAATTCTTTGAGCAAAATCACTTCTTAAGAATTACCGACAATGACTTTTGCGGTTCCAGAAGAAGTTCTGGGATTCATTTTTGGTGAATTATTTTTTACTGAGTTTCAAGATTATTTATTAATTCGTCGATCATAAAATGTTTGTTTTGCAACAAAGAATCTAAATCTAAAAAATCTAAAAGTTGCGTTTAATATGCCAAATTAAATTATCCGTATTAATGCCTTAAACAGAGGAAATAAAGGGACGAACGAAATGGCACTTAGTGCGTTTTCTGCAATGTCTTGCTTCCTTACTGATTCTGCCAGTATTGTGGTCGGATGCTCGGAGGATTGTTCTGGATTGCACTGAAGAGTAGAAAATCAAATGTTTTCAATCAAATCATCAAATCGATTCACGGCTTTTCGAAAGAGACACGACCGAATCAGGACTTCTGTACAATCCTACCGACTGCGCCAGTTATAAACAAATTCAAAACTGAAAACTTATGCCCAAGCCAGTTGCTTACCTACAGAAGAACAGTAAAAAATAGTTCAAAGGGATAACAAATCCCTAAAAAAATAAAAATGGATAATGATTTTTTACAAACAAATTTAATAATATATTTTTTAATACCAAGATTTTTAAATCTTTTTAGTAGGTACTCTTTTTGGCTTCGATACTATAAACAATCTTTTAATTAATATCTCAAGAGATAAAAATTATGTTCAAAGCTGCAAGCAATGTATGTGTGTTTCATATAGTTACCAAATAGCTAATCAACGCAATCAATCAATGTATCAGCAGTTTTGTTCATATTATAATTATAGATTATTTCGAGCTTGTTCTGTACACCCAAACAGATTGTGCCCACCCGGTATTATAGAAAACATTACTTCTAATTTTATCTTTATTCGTATTAGTACAGGTGGAAGATATTTATTTTATCGATTAGAGTGATTAGATATGAAAGCTGGTCAACAGATAAATGAAATATGTATAGGGTATATTTCTCGATGTAATACTACCATTAGTTGAAAAACAAAATATCAAATTAAAACCTAGCGCAATTCAACAGTTGATAGTGGCAACTTGTAACATAAAAACAATGAATGATGAACCACACAGAACATACCTACTTATATCAGGAACTAGAAAACATCAAATGGGAAATCCAGGGACTCTTCAAAACAATAATGAAAGAACAAAGCCACCATCCTTAAATCTGGCCTCTTACCTACTATATCAAAACAACACAGAGACCACTCTGGGAGGAACCGCTATCCTAAAAAACAAAAAGTTAAAACATGAAGTAACAAAAATGAGCTCAATTCCCAACCGAGTTATGTACATAATTTTAGAAATGAAAAATAAATTTGAAATACACATCATACCCACAACAGAAAAGGGGATCCATCAAACATTGGAAACTGTAGATTACGTCACAGAAACGAGAGAGTCTGTTACGTCGGTATGCATAGTCGATATTCGGCATCTTGCCGGAGATCAACAATAAAAACAAGATTCTGACTAGATATTCTTGAAATTAATCAACAACAAATTCAGAAAACGCTAAAAGTCAAACTAGAGCCCCTCTTTTTTTCTTTCTAAGTTTCTAACGAGGAAAATAACGAGAGGCAAGAAAGAATGTAAGAAAATATAATACAAAACAAATTAATAACACCACTGTGGAGAACAGAGGTATGAAGATATTGAATACAATATTTCACAGCAAACAACTAAAATAATAAAATTGTGGGATAAATTAGAACATCTAGTCACAGAAAAGAAGAAAATAGCGAAAGTAGTAGAACAATTCT
>NW_026018814.1:13443331-13447467 GCF_020466585.1 Dendroctonus ponderosae
AAAAACTATATCAGAAATACGGCAGCAATGTTTTTCAAGGTAATCTGCCTAATTAACATTGCGCAAATACCTGTGGCTTGGTAATTATTTAAAACTCCGGCAACCATGGAATTATGCAGACTGACAATAAGATAGACAAGGATAAACGGTAAATTCAACAATATTTGTTGACGAAATGTCAACCTGTTCTCCTAACCTCGAATATTGGTGTTTAAAAATAAACCAAACATTTGAGTCCTTGCGCTGTGTGTATCGTACAAACGTGGTAAGAATGTAGCCCTTCCACGGTATTTATGTGGTGCTTGGCAAAGTGTCAGTTATTGTGCTCTGAGTGCCCCTGGAAGGCCATGATTCGGTTATGTCCAATATTATAATCCAATAATTTGAAGCAAAGATCGTAATTTTTCTTTTTGAACCTTAAGCGTTCATTCCAATATGCTATCAATTAAACATGGAACCATTTCAAAATAATGCTTAATAGCAAAGTTGAAATTCGATCTTCAACTGTTATAATCTTCTAGAAATTTTCGGAAAAAAAATTTCAATGTTTTTCTCGTACTCCCCAAGGGAGCCTCTGTCACCCCTTAAAAGAAATGACGCCAATTTTGAATCACCCTGTATGGACGAGAGTAGGGCATAATGGATCAATAACAAATGGTATGCGAGAGGTCACAAAAAACCTGTTTTTAACTTCCGTTCCGAAAGGCATTTTAATCCTACTGAAAGACGACCTAAATTACTACTTTGCGTTGAATTGCGGAATATAAATAGAAGTTTACTTTTTAATGTTATAAGAAAAGTATCTAATATTCCTTTATTGAGTAGTCTGCGGGACGGCAGGTGAGTTAAGGGTTAATAAAATTGGCTACCCAAGGATACACCAAGGTTGCTTTATGGAAATGACAAAGCAGCATATTTAGGTCGCTTTTCTATAGAAATAAAATTACTTATCGATACCGTAAATGTTGTTAAATAAACATTAAAGCGCATGCAAAAATGTACAAAACGGATCCTGTAGCTCTGCCTAACAATACCGAATTAAGGAAGAAATTATTGCTTTTATCGAAAAGTTTTAGTGTAGAAATACTTTTATTACTCAGTTTATTTCATACGTCTTACTCATTACAAAACATAATAGAACAATAATCATGCTCCTTAATTAAATATCAACAGGTTTAAACAAATGTACGTTTCCTGTTTCTTTTAATCACATTTTTATTTCATACCTACAAAATATAGCAAATAAACGAATTAAAAACGCTTCAAAATTGTTCATTACAGTTAGATACAATTAGTAGTTAGGTAGTTAGAAAAAGTACACTCTAAACCTTTAATTATATAGATACATATGTATGTACATTATCAAAGATGTGTTTAATGCTGCCTGTGCTCCACTCAAATAAATGGAGTAAACTACACTTCGTGTAAATACCGGATTTTTTATATAATAACATAATAAAATCAACCGCTCTGACCAGCATAAATTCAGCTACAACTATTGAGCCAAGCAATTTATAGCATAGAAGTTATATAGCATCTATTATCGCGAGTTATAAAAAAGAGTGCATGAAAAATAGAAAAATACTAATAAGTTTCTAACGGCTTTTGCTTGTGCAAATACTGACCCATAAATGAAAAGTAGCGCTTTTCCCAAATACACATTACCACGCATTTAACTCAATTAGTGGTACTCATGGCAATAATTTCAGATACAAAGTGGTATGTGGGATACATTCCGGAAAATTGCTTATGGATGTAAAACTTGCTTCATAAAATTATTACAATGAAAAAAATCAAAATACTATTTTAGCTGCAAAATGAATCTACGATGTGAATATAAAAAAATGTATACCAAATAAATACACTTCAACGCACTACAGCAACTGAATTGACGCTGAAATACTAGTTTGAATTTGGGGTTTGCTAGAAAATCATTATACTGAAAAGTGTCAAATATTCTTAATACTCGATCGTAGACCACTCACTACAGGAGCAGCTAAGTCGGTAGCTGTATTAAAATATATTTTATAAATAATTAGGAACTTACATTTGAAAGAGAGGAAGCAAGGTTTTTGTGTCATTTCAGATAAATGAGATAAATAATTATTACAATTAAGGTTCGAACTGAAAATTTGTTTTCACTAATTATACTAAACGAGTATAAATCTTTACAAACTTCGAGATCTTATCAATATTACGAGCAACACAAAAAACCTTTTTCATTGTTAGTTTAAATATACCTACTTCATAAGTAAAGTCGTTCTGGTTAAATCGACCAAAAAAAAGTTTGTTTCACAATCAACAATTCTTCTTTAAACTATAGCACACTTCTTATACTATAACGACCTAAAAAGCTACTGAAACAAACAATTTATCAAAAATCGTTTGTACGTGAAGTGATACAAACGATTTAACAAAAATTGTTTGTTTCGCTTTTCAGGTTTATTTCCTTTGCGGATATTAATGAGTCCTATAACAACATACCATAACAGACAATCCCCAATAAGTACAATTTTATAGAAAAAATAGTCCCAACCGACCTTTCTATTGTATTTTTCTGATTGGTAATAGTTCACTAGATTTAAGAGTCGTCGAACAAAGTTTTCAAGTCGTTTTCACAAAGGGCTATAGCCGTCATTATACCGATGCCCATTAGAAGACCGCTCAAATGTAAAAAGTACTGGAACAGATTTTCCTCATCTTCATGTGCAGAACTGAGCTCTGGCATCATGTCTACTAGGGCGATATAAATAAAAGTTCCCGCAGCTACTGCGAAAACCCACTGATTAGCAACTTCAGTATTACCTGAAAAAATACATTGACAACTTACAATTTAGTATAATCAAAAAGAACTTTCAATTTAAAATTCCTCCTTTTGAACAATTAGGGGTTCTGTGGAGCAATCAATGACTTCCAGTTTACCATTACATGTTAGGAAACTCACCTAAGATCAATCCTACAAAGTTCCCAAAAATGCACAATATACTTGATAAGATATTGTAATACATGGCCTGTTTCATGGTCATCCCTGCCTTAAGTAACAAGGCAAAGTCTCCAAGTTCGTGCGGTAACTCGTGGCAGAAAACTGCCACTGTCGTTGAAACACCACCGCCTATTCCGCTAGCAAATGCAGCACCGATTGCCATTCCATCGGTGAAATTGTGCAAACCATCTCCCATGATTACCATCCAAGCAACTGACGAATAATTCTGAAGAACAGCAAAATATAATGATTTTAATGAGACACTACTTGAATTTATGAAAGTTTCAATGTAGTCCAAGTATAGTTTTGCACATCATGAATACGTTTCACACCAGAATGATAAGACACAAGGAAATATTCTACTGGGTTTCCGTGGGCTGGAAGTCAATACAAATTTAAATGCAAGACTTTATGAAAACTTTTCTTAATAACTATATCGTAACCGAATCCATTGGAATTGGGGGAAGCTCGTCGAGTATGTAATCAAGCATATTCGAAGGGTGGTGGGGAAGTAAAACACCCACCGTGAAATAAAAACTCGACTGGACTTCCAGGTTTGGGGTTGAGTTATCGGGCTTAAACCCCGGTACTTTTAAAAAACATCAAAATGTTATAAAACCTAATCAAGAGCCTCGGAAAGGGACAGAACACTGAAAAAGACGAACCAAGCAAAGGAAATAAACTACGATTTTTGCCACGGGGAATGTGCAGGGTATTTAAAAGAAGGCAAATAAATTGAAACATCTAAAGGTTGATATTGCAATTCTGACGGAGACAAAGAAAAAGGGAGAAGGTTCCAAAAGCTGGGGAATGTATGATACCACTTGTACAGTGGGGTACCTAAGGAAGATAGAGCCAAGCAAAGAAGCCAAAATGGGTCTGTCGGCCAACAAGATAATGGCCATAGTTTTTTGGGGCACGCGGTGTCATTCACATCGATTACCTTGAAAAGAGTAAAACGATCACTGGATATTAAGCAGAGCTTTTGGACACCCAGCATATTCCCCAGATTTAGCCCCCTGCGACTTTCCAAACCTGAATAAATGGCTGGGCGGTTAGAGACTTGGGTCCAATAAAGAGGTCATCATTGAAGCAAACGCATATTTTGAGAACCTCGAGAAATTATATTATTTGGATGGGATAAAATAATTGG
>NW_026018814.1:13447517-13474216 GCF_020466585.1 Dendroctonus ponderosae
AACATGAAAAACTTTCGTAGGACGTATTTTCTTGTAAAGTTCATATTTACTGAGATATCGCACTTTGACGCACTAATGAGCAACCCTGTATATAGTTCAGATAGTGTATCGATCTAAAAGGAGATTATGTTGAGAAATAAAACGTTTTTGGGCCAAAAAAATTCATTTCATTAAAAAATCACTGACTTATCAAACGACCCTCGAATTTTAAAGTTTTATTTTATTTTATATTTTAAAATATATGTATATGCAAACGGCCTCTAATTATACAGAGTGTCTCATGGTCAGCGTATATTAGAATATTTCGGGAAGTAAGGCGATTTGAATCCTGCAAATTTGGATAATGGGATTTTCGGAAAGGCTCTTTTTAGATAAAATAACAGCGGCTTCCGGTTATATCGGAAGTTGTCTACAACTTACTCATTTTAAATGGACCACCTTGTATAATGTGTTTTTCGGTATTACGCAGAAAAGTGAAAAAATAACAATTTTTATTTTCCGCCAAAAAAAACTGGAATTAGGTCGCATAATGTCACTGTTCATCTGAAAAAAGCGTCTCCGAAAATCGCTTTATCCAAATTTGCAGGATTCAAATCGTATTATTTCCCGAAATATTCTATTGGACGTTGACAGTGAAACACTGTATATTTAAAGTATAAATTATTTAATTAAATTCTGAAAAGTGCACATGCAGTTGCAGTATGCTTTTGAGGACTTTTTGTTGTAACTGTTTGCAGTCAGTAACATGCTTTTTGTTAATAGAAAAGCAATGATTCGAGTGAAAAACGTGCATGCAGTTACAACAAATTACATTTCAAAAAATGCCAAATAACAATTATCAATCTTTATTTATAAATATTTCATGTTTTTTATAGTTAATGTGTAACTTGTTAAATACTCAACTGCTTCTTATATTCAGAGCGCAACAATTTTATGCCTGATTAACAGGCCACTTGCTTAAACAAAAGGTTCTTTACACTTGCATAATGTTGATGACTGCACATAAAATATTAAACTCTACAGGAAATTTTAGTCCAGCAAAAGACTTATTAAGCTGTAACTTACCTGTGGGGCTGCATGAACATGTCCATGTTTATGGGAATGACCATGATGATCAATTTCATGTTCTCTGACTATAACCGTATAATCTTCATGTTCGCGTGGGAGCATTTTGGTTTCAATGCAGGGCGTTAAAATCAGATCTCCATCGAGCATGTTCTGATTGGTTTCCATCTTAGGTTCAGATTTATCATCTAAAAATGTAAGTATGTTCATATACATTCTCACAAGTTAATCGAGAACAAGATATAATAGAGATTAATTGCTGCTAGGGAAAAATGAATACTGTCCATGCTCAACATGTAGAAAATACGTTTTAATGTTCGTTTTACGGCTTTTCAAACATTTGGATGGCTAATTGCTGTAATTGGTACAAATGGTTTTGGAAACCCAGTTAGAGTTTCAACTTCACTAAACTCAAAGATGAAACTCCTCGGTTTCATTTTTAGAGTGGTGTTTTAGAGTAGTGTTTTATTTTGCCACCATCTATTGACCGAAAAACCTACAGACCTAAATAGGCGTCTTTACTGATTATCATCACAGTCACTAATTAACCACTACATCATTTATTTTCAATTTTGAAAATTGTGATCAACACCGCATACGTAATTTTTAATATACATTTTTTTTGCAAGGATTAATATCCAATAAAAGATTGAAAATAAAAGAACATTTTTGCAATATGAAATTCCGGACTGAAGACGACTAACAATTAATGTTAGGCAATTATATTTTACTTCTATATAAAATAAGTTTATCAATAATATTTAAAAAAACTTAATATTTTGTACTGTGTAGACCCCGGTGATAGCAGAACTTATTGTTAAGTCATGCAAGGTTTTCCAATTAAGTGTTTGTTAGACTGTGAAAGGATGTGTTTTTTGAACAATTGTGTAAAATGTAATTTGTAAAATCGACCGATATGGTTATAAATACATACGTCCTTGGTCTGTTTCGACAACTGACAATTATTTGTAATTTGGTTAAAAGGCTTTGCGCCTGTTCTACGCGACAACTTTACAAGCATAAGTGATTATAGCAAGTTTTTAATAAATATAAGGCACATTTTAACAAAATACTTACTAGGGTCCGTCATTATATCATTATAACAATAAGGATATGTGTTATATTTATCCATACACTGAGTAGAATTTCTCCTTTCGCCTTCGTCATTATAAACCTGCACATGAGCATGCTAGAACATAAAAACTTTATAATATTATATTATTTAACAAAAAAAAATGAATATTTAACAACACAGACTCAATGAAGCAATTAGGATCACAATATAATTTTGAAAACGGATAAGCAGTTGAATCATTTTTAATTAAGGCACTTATACAGTAGTAACAATGAATAATTTTTATTTCATTTGGAACATTGTAGAACAAAACCCGATATTTTTTACAAAAATACAAAAAAAAACCGATATCCGGCTTCTCAAGTACCCGGAAAATTGGTTGATGTGCAGAGACTTTTAATACAATGTATTTTTTACTTATACGCATTAGAATAGTAAGTAGTTAAAGTAAAGCTGAAGCAAATCTATTATACACGGTGCCAGTATTAACGTGACACATGAAAAATATAGGTCTGATTATAATGAGTATAAATGACATCGCAAGCCTTTAACAAGGCAATATATGTATAAAATTCAATAAATTTGAAGAATAAGATTGGAGAGCTGCGATGTAGTTTRCTYTCTGAGGAAATTATAATTTCTATTCTCAAATCCAGTATGGAACATATGTTTTGCATTTCTGTTTTCGATATAAATTCTTTCTAATATCTGAAATGCGTGAGAAAAAAGTTATATCACGAACAGAAATGTATATTTCGGCAAAAATCTTGGGTAGCATAAAATTCGAAATATTTTCCTCGTAGAGTTGACAACTCGTGTATGAAAATTTAAACTAGATGTGCTGTGTATTGCTTGTATGAAAATTTAGACCTATTGAATCCTATATAATACCCATTTTATCTCAGTTTACCCAAATGCTGAGTATCCAAATATACTGCGAGATTCGATATTGCTGTAACTCGAGTTATGATTGTAATGTATTTTTGGGCTACGCTTTATAAATTCCGACCATCAGAACAGCCAAAAAGTTTAATTGATGTGCCCAAGAGTGTTTTCTAATCACCAAACCCGTGAAATGTGCATAAATTTGCTGTCAGAAATTCCTCAGGCTAAATAATGACGATCTAACGCAACTTGCCGTAGTAGAAAGGTTAATGATTTTGGAGATATTTGGAGATGGAATCGAAGATTCAATTCGATTTTAGTTTATGATAAATATTTTCTTTGGTATTTGTTGTATTGTCATAACATTTAGTCAGGGTGGGTTTTAGGCGATGACAAACTGAAATATGATTTTATTTTCAATACAAAATGTAGAGAGCAACAGTTGACCTGCTTTGGACACATTTAAAACGAAATTACTTTGACCAACCAGCCACACTGTATTTATTTAAAAGTAGAAATAAAATTGATTTTACTTCACCGCCTCTTGTCTAAAAAAGATAGACGTGGCTGGCTTGAGTGGATTTGACATTCCGCCATCGAGATATCTGGATTGAAAAAATAATTTCGTGACCAACAACATAAACCCAATTAAAAATAAATGCTTTTAACAAATGACCTTCGTTTTCGGGTATGCAAATATTAATACGTCGTAAAAAAATAATTCAACTCTTTGGAGCATTTCGTTTTTCCAACAGTCTCTAAAACATGGCTTCTTAATTCAATTTCTGTATTTACCGACCGCGCATACAGGAGGAGGTTTGGCTAAAATCTCCACAGAAATTAATACAGAGGGTTCAGGTTAGTGGTAGCCATGTAGCTGGTCAGTTTGAGAGTTTATCATGTCCTCTGCCTGTCCATCTATTTGAAAACTGAAGTTCCAGAACCTGGTAGTCGTTATCAAATGTGGCAAATAAATTTCGCTATTTAGTCGAGAGGGTCAAATTACTGGAATAATTACGCAATCTATGATTCCTTGATCATGACACGTTGACCTTAAACTCAGGCTGATAACAGATTAATTTAGTTGCATCAGGATTTTTCGCAGTATACACACGATTATTGTGCACATTAGTCGCTTAATTTTTTTCTGGAAAGGTTACATCTTGAATTATCTGTTCTAGGATGAACCGACAGAAAGTTGCAAGCGGACGTAAAATACAGTGTGCCTGAAAAAAGTTATTCGTTTTAAAGGTGTGAAAAATACTGGAGTTAGCGACTTAGTCCATAAAAATTAGTCTATAAAAATTATTTTACATTTTAACACCAAGATGCTAAATCTAGGCCTGGGTAACACTGTGTTAAGTTGCGCTATTGAGTTGTTGCCTCTGTCTTAGTTAACGAGTTACAACTCATCGATTAATGAGTTACAAGTCAATTTTCACATCTAAAAAAAAGGTCATCAACATTTTTTCTGAGTGACGTTTTACTACTTTGTTCAAACAACTAAAAAAAGTCATCGAGATTTTCGCAGCAACAGAACTGAGTCTAAAGAAAGCCCACGAGTTTTCTTGTAAAATCGATCTATTAATTTTTTTGCATAAAAGATTCAGTTTGCCAGTATTTTAAAGTTAAACGTTAGAAAAAACGCGGTTTCCCTGTTTAGAGACAGTGTTGTTTGGAAATATTGACCTAAAAGTGAAGAGTTTTCCCGATAAATGATTATAAACTTTCGCTTTTTCAGTTCGGCGAAATATTTTTGGAAAAAGATCCAGAAATAATTATTACGGTTTTGTCCATCATTCGAAGCTTCAAAAAGTTTTCCAAAATTTTTTTCAAAGCGGTTAAGGAGACGAATGTTTCAACAAAATTATAATTTTTCAAGGAAGAAGATTGTCAGTATTTTAAGTAAAACTGAAAATAATGCGATTTTTAGGTAGAAAGAATTGCTTAATAGAAACTTTTTCAAAAATGGAATGACCTGAAAATTTAAAGGAACTTTAAAAATCTTCAGAGCGATGAGGGCGGGGAATTTTTCAAATAATTTTTTGTAAACTTTTGCTCTCGTTAAAAAACTGAATAAAATTATTTGGTTTTTGTGCCGAATTGGAAGCTGAAATGGGTTTTCTAAAGTTCCCTGCAAACCCATGAAAGCGGCCAATTTTGTCATTTTCGGCTAAAAAGACCCCATTATTGTTAGAAAATAAGAATATCATCGGAAAATAATTGTTTTTTTGCGATTTCGAATAAAAACTTTTAGTTTTGTGAACCAATTTGGAGAAAACCTTACTGGATTTCGAAGGAAACGGGTGGAATTTATTTTCGTTTTTGTCCCGAATTCGACGCTGAAAAAAGTTTCTGTAAAATTTTTACAAAGCTATAAATTTATCTTGCATTTTTTCGCGTAACATACCTCCTGATCGTCAGTATTTTTAAAAAAGCTAAAAAAACACATTTAAGAAATAACTACTCTTCAGAGGAATGGAGGTGACGAGATTTCCAAAAAAATTGTTCCAAACTTTCGCTTATGCTGTTCGTTTTAAGATAGAAAATTAGTTGATTTTTGTTCCAAATTCAAGTCTGGAAAGGGATTTCAAAACTTTTTACAACACGATGAAGGATCCGAAATTAATTTCATACTTTTTCGCGGAAAATACCTTAAGATTGTCTACATTTTCTCGGCAACGGAACTGAGCCACTACGCCGGTGCATTGAGTTGGCGCACCAAGCCATTTGCGTAGCACTGCGCCAAATCCTAAAAATTTACTGAGTTATCCAGTCCTAGCTAAATCAACTTTTCCCACAAAGCTGCATGTAAGTCAAATGCGTTGTACGTGACTAAAAAATCTACCTGATTCTAAAAGTTCTTGTAAATTTTTGACACAACATATTGACGATTGCAAGAACGTTTTTTAGCACAAATGCAATAAATTATAATATTTATTATTTAGAGGCTACTCACAGAAACACTAGAATCCTTCTGCTTCTTCTTCCTATATTTGGCAGCTACCATAATTAGCCTTTCCATAATGAAAAATAATGTTAAGCCCATCATAGCCGCCAGTCCTTTCCATGTATTTGAGGTGTGAGGATCCGGTCCATCCGGGTCGTAATGGTGTTCAGCACCATGGGAATGAACTTCGCTCATCGCGTGAGGGAGCAAATGAAGTAGCGCATCTCCAGCAAGAGTACCTTAAATATACGTAATTTTAATAACAATATACATCATTTTTAGTTGTTGAAAAGGTTCGTTTAAAGTGTTGTCGTTTCTGCAAATAATTCTGTGCAAATTTATGAAATGTGTAACAATTATGGTGGTCGAAGAAGTGTTGCAGTAAACAACGTGTTTTATAATTTCCGCCGTGGTGATTATCTTCCTAGCCTGTATGATTTCGACGACCTCGCCCGCATTGATTGGGGGTTGGAAGCGCATGAAAATTGCGATGTTCTTTTGAATACTTTTTATGTCAGGATGTATGATGTTCTGGATAGGTTTGTTCCGAAAACAGTCACAGGGTTAAAAAAGTATCCACCCTGGTTTGATTCGTCTCTCATTCGAATGGTAAAGGAGAAACAGTTGCTTCTGAAACGCTATCGTTACTAATAACATAACATATCATTCGAGGTTTATGTTGGTGAGGGCTATTTTGAAGAGATGTGCTCATATACCTGAGAATCATGCGGCATTTTGGAACCTGATCAATTCCAGAACTTATGTATTTCTACTATGTTATGGATGGGGACGCTTCCTGCTCCGATCCTTGTCTTGAAATAATGAGATCTACATTTTTTTTGTTTATAAACGACATTGTTGATGTTAATGCCCTCTTATATGTGGACGACATGAAGCTAGTCTGTACGGTAACCTTCGTCTTCAGCGGTCTCTTGATGATATAACTGCATGGTGTGGTAGGATGCGACTCTTAATGTATCTAAATGTAGCATCATGTCTTACTCATTGAGTCGTGATATGATCGAACATATATATAAAATTGGTGTCTCCCCGTTATCTAGAGTCACAACATGTATGGATTTGGATGGTCTTTTTGCTCAGAAATTTAGTTTTGCTTGTTGTGTTAGATACTTTACTTCCACTCGTACGCTGAACATCCTTTTTAATAGCTTGGTTAGATCCAAGCTTGAATATGCATCTATCGTATGGTCTGACATTTGATCTTGCAAAGTCTTGAATCGACGTGTCGAAGTTTTCAGTCCCTCTAAGAATCATGAGATCTTGTAATTAGTTGAGGGGGCCTCAAGATATCTTTACTTCTCCTGCTCGCGCTTAGCGCTATCTGGGAGAGACCGGATTCTAGCAAACCATATGTGTTTGTTTAAGCTCAACGATTATCCATAAAGTAACGTTTTTTTACATGACACAGTTGCAAGCTGAGTTAGTCAATCGTCAAGGCGCAGTAAGCTATTAAATGCACATTGAATGATTTAGAAAATATTATAAGAAATGACTGAAGTATGAAAGGTATGCGATTTTACATACCTATTAATATACTTATCGCGCTCTATATGAACAGATATGAACAACTGCTAGTTATGCAAAACCCTTTTTTGAACCCTTAAAAAAATTAATGCAGCCTATGATGTTGTGTAAGCAGCAGCGAAATGAAGACAAAAATATTAACTTATTTACTAGTAATCAATGGTTGCCAAGTATGTATCATATGCCTAAAATATTTGATAATTTTATATCTTAAATTACATAGACATTGATAAAGTCAATATTGTGGTATTGTTCTTTTCATTATAAAACTTTTCATTCCGTTTATTTCCGAAAACTCAGCGATTTGAGCTATAAATGTTTGAGTATTTAGAAATTATTTCGGAATAAACGCACGAGCTCAACTTCACACGCAGTTTCACACACACACACACTTTTCAGCAGTAAAATACATACAAGTAAGACTTGGTAATAACGTATGTGGAACTATTTCAATTCGTAACTAAGTCTGCATATAGTTATCGTATTTAAATAAGCACTTGGGTTCAAATTTAAAAATATTTTAATTGGTGTTAGGTAATACGCAAAATTAAAAAATGTATAGTGAAAAATGATGTTGGAAATGTTTAAACAACAAATTTCAAATAATTGATTGTTAATAAAATAATTTAAATGACAAACAGTTTTTGTTGTTTAATACAATCTTCTTCTGTTTATTATTCCTGTTCCTATCTACACGATATATGTATATGAATAAAAAAAAAGTGTTCGTCACGGGACGCCCGACTGAATTGATAGACAGATATTTATAGAATCCGTAAAATATTGAACTTGTTTGGCATGATCGCAATAATAATTTTATGTCAATATTCTTGTTAGTCCAATAATTTATAAATGGATTAGGAACAGGTAAAATGAAATTTAATTTCTTTTTGAATCTTTGAAATATATATTTTATTTGCATCTACATTCTTCAATAGTTGCAGTTGATTCTCTGGTATTTACATTATCATGATCTAATCCTATAAAAGTAATTTGGTTTACGATTATGACCGTATTAAAAACAAAATAGTGACACTCGATTTTATCTAAAGATCTGGAAAACTCTGCATCGCTCGATCAGAAAAAAAATCAACATTAAAATATCGACTTGAGAATGAATGGTGATTTATTGTAGTTTTGACCAAGTAAACTGTAACCTTAAGACTAATCGTCCTTTGGATGCGTTTTCTGTGCGAACTACGTTTCGCAGAAATCGGACGAATGATTTCCTCTGATATATATCCGTATATGCGAAATATATGGATATAGACCACTGAAAGTTTGTGTTTTTATGTATCAAATAAGCAAATTTATACAGGGTAATTATATAACTGTTAATAAAGGATGATGATTTTCTTTTGGACAACAGTTATATTGTTCGAAGACAATTAAGTACAAGATTTAAAAAAGAATCAAAAAGACTTATTAGTTTTTCAACATCGATTTCAGCTCAGTCTAAGCCAGGCATATCGTCGCCGTAACGCATTCCAACCGGTGTAGACCGTGCTATAATAAGTTATCACTTCAATAAAAAATTATTTGGATTTAGTTGACGTGTAATAGCACTAATTTCTGATGCTTTTAAGTTTACTCAATTTGACCTTTGCAGCAAGACATCGACATCTTGTCTCATATTTTAATTAGAATCGAAAATCTATAAATAGGCAGTTTTTACTACAACAATGATAGTGCAAACCATAAATGAGATACCAAAAACAAATCTTAATTTATTGTGAAATCTGGTTAGTTGCGCCTTAAACGACTAATCATTCTTAACAGCATAGGTCCTTAGAGAAAAAGTAGATATTGCATAATAAGCCGAAGCCAACGTAAGAACTACTAGTGGAAAACAGTTGACTTGGCGAAAAAACAGCAAAATCGAAAGTGACTTGAAAGAACAAACAGCGTTTTCGAGATAGTCTTTTAAAACAAGCCTAACAATATTGCAAGAAAATGGGATCGCGCACATTTAGACACATTGTATTCCGAGGAATCTCCTCAACATACTGCGCTATAAAAGTGGATTTACACGCTCAAGTCATGCTTGACTAACGTGTTAACTAAAGCTTGAGCACGTGTGACTAAATACAGACTAAAATTTTTCCAAACAGTAGATAATATTTTGTGAATCCGCATCGGACCTGACGCCGGCACCGACATATTTTTTTATTTGACAGCAGATAAGGCCTACATACGCAAGAAAACGTGTTTTCTGGTAGTACAATAGGTACCACGACTACCACCATACAAATTTATGGCTTTATTCTTCTATTCACCATCAGACTTAGAGTCACAGGCTGCAGATGACGTTTGAAAAAATTGCGACAATATGTAGGCCATTTCGGACTTATTTTTACAATCGCGTTCTGAACAAAATTATTCATTAATCCAAACAGTTACTTAAATCGATAAAAAGTTTGATAACAAGTGGAATACAACAGTAATATTTGGAAATAAATACATTAAAGTGGTAGTAATAAAACAAAATCCCGCACGTGGTAGAAATATTTCATTCAACACCCGTGAACCACGATTGAACATCGTTTAGACGCTCAAGCCAATGCGCTAGAGGATTTCTGCCAGGATAGACTTTACTCAATCCAAATTTTCCGGCTTGCGCAACTGGTAGTAGTATTGTGGGGGGACCTGATGGGTCCGGCGAGTAGGCCTTAAAGGCCCTTTTCGCCATTTTCCCTCCATCCATCCCCACCTTACCACACCTGATCTTCGCCACCCAGGCGTCCCGTCTCCGTGACAAAGCCAAAGACTCGTCTCCACCACATGGAAGACAATTCGATGCGGGGGAGTATGGAGCCTCCTACTGGACACACGGGGCTATCACCAATTCCTAGTAGGTGTAGGTGTCTGTTCAGACCTCAATGGTCGGTCATGACCAACCAGTTCTCAGGGTCTAGCGAGTCCTTGACATCAAGGAGATGCATCATAATTTGATGTTGCCTTGGTGTCACTTGGAGTTTCAATCAACTATTTGGCTTGTCTAGACCCTTCCGCCTTTCTCCACATCTCTGTGGTGCCTCTAAGAGCCCAGTCATTTAGAGCGCTTGCTACCTGTCGGTTACTTAACCCTATGTGAGGTTCGGCAGTTATGGGGCTCTCAGAAGATCCGAGCCTTGCTAATGCGTCAGCCCACGCGTTTCCCGCGAACTCCATATGCGGTCTGTTCTGCCTCTTTGTTCAGCGCATCCCCGTAATCCTGGATCAGTCTACTGCCCATCGTAACACTTGAGAGTGCCTGGACGCTTACCAGTTGGCGTCTTGCCGGTACACACCTGCCCAGGCCATCCCGTATTTGGCGGCCGTTGGCCATCAGTGTACCGACCGGTAACATGGCACCCCTTTAGGAGCAGCCACTGTCCTGATATTCCAACATTCTTTTATTSATCTTAAACTTCCTTTCGAACCTAAGYCTGCTGTCAGGTGGAAGCACCTTTGCACATAGAATTTGAAGATCCCGACGCATGGCAGGTCTTATTTTTATATGTCCCTGATGTGAGTGGTTGTCACGCCTTGTAGAGCTGCATTCTATCCTCTGTAGCGCCGCAGCAGCCTCCCTGCGTATCCAAAGGTTTAGCTCAGGGAGGTCCAKGAGGATGTTTAATGCTCCTCATTGCGCCGGTCATCGCTAGACAGGCCAGTCTGTGCAGACCCGCCAGTTTTCGGAATATGTACGCCTTATCCACCGCCGCCCACCAGACCACGAAACCATAACAGATCCTCGGTCTTATAACGGCAATGTACAATCCCTTCATACCTTGTTGTTTCAGGCCCCAGTTTTTTCCTTGCGCCCGTCGCAGGTGCCCCATAGTGACAGTAGCCTTCTGCTTGACTTTCTCTATGTGGGGGTTGCACGTGAGTTTAGGGTCTAGGGTCACGGTACTTGACCTTTCCCACGAGGGTAAAAGGTTTGTTTCTTTTTCTTTTCTTGTAAAGAGAATAATCTCTGTTTTACATGCAAACTGCATTCTCTCGCAGACAACCGCCTGAAACTTTTTTTAACGAGGACTAGGCCGTCGCCCGCATTGGCTGGACAGCCGGTTGCCCCACAAGCAGGCACTGGCTGTGCGGCTCCCAATCGCACACCGGATCCAGTTTATTACTGAACCGGGAGCCGCTTTTAATTTAAGAGCATTGCAGATACTGCTCTATTGGTTCTGGCTTTATCAAAAGCCCCCTCCACGTTCAAAAAGAGCGCCAGTGTCACGTTTTTATCCCTGTTTTTTGCACCAGGGAGTGGAGAGCCGTATCTGTTGACCTTCCATTCCTGTAGGCATGCTGGTTACTCTGCAGCGGAATCCTTATGAGGACTTCCTCTGTTAGGTACCTATCTATCATCTTTTCTAACGTTTCATAAGGGAAGACGTTAAACTTATGGGTATGAATGATTTGGCCTCGATGTAGTCATTTTTACCGAGTTTGAGTATAAAGACCACTTCCGCTGATCGCCAATCATTACGGACATAACCCATTGCCACCCTGGCACTGAAGATCCTTTGCAGTGGCGGGAGTAAGATATCTAGGCCCCACTGCAGCATTATTCGAATTATCCCTGACTACTCTTTTTGCCGTGGTCCAGTCCCATTCGTTGGAACAAACCTTGACCTCCGAGCCCCCGGTGCCACCATCGCCTTGGAAATGCTTCGTTAGGAGAAGTTGTAAGCTCTGCTTTTGCCAAAGCATTGCGCCAACTTCAAGCCTGCGTTCAACGATTTGCTTGTGCAAGCCAGTTTGTGCAAATTGCCCTAAGGGTTCTTAAAATTGATATAGCCAATAAATCTAATATAAAGCTAGTGGATTAATTCGATATACTGGCTTACGTGCATATTCTTTAGTAATTCACTTTGAAAAAAAACATTTTCGTTTTTATAAAATCTAGCTTCACTGAATCATGGCAATGAGCAAAAAGAGTCCAAGAACCACAACTTGCAATTCACCAATTAGAAATAAACGTCACTTACCTACAGCCAAAGCCACCAGAAACTGGAGCAATGGTTTATAAAACTTCTTCTGCATCATTGGAATTATCACTAGAGCACCAAGTCCACATACACTTATAACTACCACAGCCAAAATTGAGAAAAGCCAATTTCTGGCATAATTTCCTCGTGGTTCAGGTGTGGATATTTCCAACGTGGCTTTTTCTATTGTCGAGCACTTCTCAGTTAAGAGACTGTAAATCAGTAGCGGACAGGCTTCAGAAAATGCCGTCTGGTTTAAGGGCTGCTTTTCGGTTCTTTGTTGCAGTACGGCGATCCTTTCCGTGTTGAAGCACTGAAAAAACAATAGAATAAACTTGTAAAATATATAAAGAAAAAAAACAACTAGAGTTGGCCATTAAATCAAATAGTGTCTTAAGAGATGTGCTAAATAACTCGTATTAATCATTAAAAATAATGTTTCTGAAATACCTATAACATATTCTAAACATATGTTCAGCTGAATTATCATTTTGAGTGTGAAATATTGCAAATTAGAAATAGCACTTTTAAACTCAAATACACTTCAAAGCAGTGGTTTATCTTTATAACAAACAAGCTAACGCTTTTCCAGAATATTTCAAATCAAATTTTTTAAAAGATAACCTTTGTCTTTATAATTTTTTATCAAACATTAAACTTGCCCTTCTAACTTAAATTACATTATTTTTGAATTAAAGGAAGATTAATACATAATGAAATTGCAACACCACACGGCATTAAAACATATTAATATTTTTAAGACCACATAGTTACATAAATATATCTAATTGTTTTTGAGTAGAACGCTCTGGTTATTTTTTTATGACATAAGTTTGGACATCGTGTATAAACTGCAGAGTGTCTGTTATTCTAAGTAGAGTTAGGCAATCTTGGGATGACTTAAAGTTTGAAAACGCTATCAGAATTATTTTTAACGTTGTAGCATAGATACCTAGACATTATTATTTACATGAACTTAGCACAATTATCTTTATTTGACTTTGGCGTTAAGTTCTTCATTATCTAGAAGCATGGGACGCGGCTTATAAATACAATCCAGATGTGCAAATATTTGAATATATTTTCTTAGAAATGATTATATCTATATAAGTAAAATAATGCGTAATTAAATAGCTTTAAAAATCGTAAATCAATTATTCACATTGTAATCGTTAACTTTAAAGCATATAATAGCCGGAACTTTGCTGTAAAATTATTTGACAATTATTAAAATGGAAAATTAGAAGGCGATTGATTTCCAACGCCCAATCAAGTATCAGATACCGTGATAAATCGAGCAGTTTTACTCGTTAATCGTTTGTAGAATGACGACAGAAAGCGGAAGCATCAAATTTTAATACCCCAAGCTGCAAGTGCAACTTTTTATCATTGATTATGCATACTAATTCAAGCGCAAACACGTTCAGCGAATTTTTGAAGAATAATTACACAGTAAATATTTCATTTAATTCTAATGACATAAGCGCTAAGCAAAAGGATGTTCATGAAATAGGCACTTGACTTGCAATAAAGTTAATCAATTACAATGAAACGTTCTGAAAGAACATCTATTCTAATAGCTGATACCAATATAGCTAAGAACGAAAACAAATCAAAAATATTTTGTTGTAAACAGAGATCAAAATTAACTGAAAACACCGGTAAATTTTCATATATTTGCATTTCTAGGCCAACAACTGGTCAACGCAATGTTATGTTCAAAGTAATGTTAAACGAGCTGCTATTAAAAGATTAGAACTTGTAGTGTAGAAAAAACGGTGGTCTAGAGTTTTGATAATAAATCAAATTTAATCATGATCAAATCTTGATAAAATATGTTTTTGTCACAGTAACTAATCATTATTCTTTATAGTCAAATTCAATTTATAATTTAAAAAATTTCTAATTTAAAGATATGAAAAATATATTGAAAAATGTTGGAATGCATAAACAACTTCCAGGATTTGCTTGAAAATTGGTGAACTATGTCGCGGTCAAATGAACTATTCCGACATCTATTGCCTTGCCTTGCCAAGATGTATAGTGAAATTGGAAGCAATATTTGTAATGCAATATAAGAACAATAAAGAATAATAGTTGACAGTATGATAAGAATGGTTGGGTTTAATAAAAGTTTGCAATATTGAAAGCATATCCGAAAATTAACCAGAGAGTCACAATTATATCAGCTTTATGTAGTCACTTACACTGCCATTATTTTCGATCTGCCTAGGCTGCTTTTTGACATCCACATCTAAAGTTTTATGATGATCCTCCTTATCATGTGCTTCAATCCTCTCCGTTACAACCTGCAATAAGTCCAGCTTTTTCAAGAGCCTTTCGAGTCCCTCTATGGACATTTTATCTCCATCGCCAAACTTTAAAAATATCTTCTTTAAGAAGTCGGAATCCCGTTTCGTGCTTGGGTCAATATTTGTTATATCAGATCGTTCTTCGTTATGCCGTTTAGCTCTACAAACGTAAAGTAAGCATTAATGAAATTAAAATAAACTTGTAAAAGTTTTTCAATTTATTCGTGATGAAAGACTCAAATGGGAATGGAAATCATCTATCATGGAATAAAAATAAATAGGAAATATTGCCGTTATTGTAACTAGCAATTAAACTGCGAGAACAATTGCTAATATCGCTACCAGACCAGACTGACCCCCGCATAGGGGCTGAAGTTAGAATGTGGAAAAAATTGTTCCACTTAAAGATACAATTGACCTGTTTGAGCGCTTTCTACGTCTTTAAGGAACAACTCAGAAACTCGGGGTGAAAACTTTCCATTAACTCTGTATATCGGGGCAATAAACCAAATTTTCTTTTTCATATGCGAACACGGCGCCATATGTAAATTATGGCTGCAATGGAAAAAATCTACCCAAAAAATCTCAGTTATCGCAAAATTACTAAGATATAAAATTAGCAGCAACTATACAAGGTATCCCAAAAAGCTACATATAAAACTTATATTTTTCATAGTACCTCCTAAATGCAATTTCATTATGAAACCCTACATAAAAAAGGTAAGCTTCAATAAAGCATAGTATAGAAAATGTGAATCAATTTTAATATAATGTGAGCAGATATGCAAATTTTTGAATGTAGGTCCGCTTTACAGCTGTATACTCTTAATAAAAATTCGCAATCAATAAAAATGTATACAGAAATGTAATTTAATAATTCTCGACTTAAATCACTTCTTCACACCCAAAAATGTATTCTTTACCCAAAACCGCTAAAATATCAACCTCTGAAATTAAGCTGTAGCTATATGGTCCGAAAGACACATTTAGTGATGAGATTCAATCATACAAATTATTTCCGCTGTAGAATACTCTCACTGTGACGACTTTTCATTTACTAATTAACAGAAACTGTATTAAAATATTAACAGCGCTTTAATTTCAACGACTTAGGAAGCAATGGTCCACTGGTTTTTTAATAGAATACCCGTTTCCATTACGACTTTGATTATTCGTATAGTCAATTATTTGGAAAACGATTGCTATTAGACGTCCGATGTTAAAATCATTTTTAGGCAGGAATAAAAACGTTCGCCCAATGCAAACTATCATGTGTTAAACATAAATGATGTCCTATTTAGAATAACCGAGAAAATTGAATCGAAAGTTACGGAAGCTTGGAAACATGATATTTAAGTTTGGGTTCAAATCAAATTTGTATTAAGTAGTAAATGGGTCATTTTAATTATATCATAAATTACGTAGCGGAAGTCATTTATGTTAGAAATAAATTAGAATCAATCAATAGTCATATTGATTGATTCTAATTTATTTCTGATTGAAACTTACCTTTATTTTCCCTAAAGAATTTGATAATATTTCATTAACAATTTATTTTCCTGAAACAAGTAACTGTTGAAATTACTATGCAACTTTTGTTGATGCCATTCGTCCCATATTTACCACCCCTTTATCTCGAGGTGAACCAATTTTCTATTTCAACTGGCAAAATAAGCCATACGCATTTGCTCTGTTTTTTTTTAATAAAAGCTTATAAAATAAATAAAAGCAAAAAGCTAAGCAATTAACAATAATTTACCACAGTAGAAATAAAAAACTGATTTCAATGCCTGAAGAAAAAATTATTTTTCTTTTGGAGCGATCGTTAGTATTAATTGTCAAGTAAGTATTTTTTTAAGTTTGACGAAGGAAAGTTTTCTGCCTATCTTAGTCAGTGTTTCTCGATAATGATGATCATCTCAGAAGGACAGCGAATTGGCATTTTAATGTTGTCGGGTTGTGAAAATAAAGCACGATGTTTAAAAAATTGTATTTTTAATACAAAATACCCTGATAATTATTTTGTGTTATCAACTACTCAACTACCAGTGGACTATTTCATAGAATTGAAGAGATAATGGGTATATGTGATAGTGACATTGTCTCGCATAATATAGCTTCTCTTATAAAGCGACTTTTATTTAAATGGCTCTGTTAACAAATGTGGTCGAATGAGAGTCTACAAATAATATATGAAGGAGACAAAAGTCAATGGATAAAAGCTTACTGCTCAACGGTACTTGGATTTGCTCTCATTGAATGAGTACCTGTGTTAGCAACATTGAGCCTAACGAAACTAATTTTTACCACTCCAACTCTTTCTATAGAGATCTATTTAAAGGAAAAGGACCCAATAGTACCGAAAACATTGAGGACTTTAATACATAATACGGAAGGTAATTAAAAGGAAATCAATAGAATACGTAGAAATGAATAGGACTACCAGGAAAATGCTAAAAGAAAGAACCAAAAAAACAGGAAACAGGTTGAAAACAACAGGAATATGAAATGCTTAAGACCAACACTGGGTAGATACGAAATAAATAAATATCATCAATATGAGAGAACTATTTTATGCAGAACTATACTAAACAAACACGGGAAGAAATCATAAAATAAACAAAATTAAATGAAGAAGGAAAACTCAGAACTACAACGAGAAAAGGACTTTGAAATAAATGAAAAATACCAAAGCACCTGGAAAAGGCGGAATAACGGCAGAAATGTTAAAATATGGTGGAAAAACTGTGATTGCTACTCTCCCAAATAAAATATTAGATCAGAGAATCCCACACAACTGCAATAAATCCGTAACCATCATTTTCCATAAGAAAAGTGATAGAACAGACCTAAAAAAATATTGACCTATAACACTCCGTAATGTAGTTTAAAAGCTCCATACAAAAATATTAACCACTAACAACAAAATTCGACGGATACCAATCGAAAGAACAGGCTGGCTCCAGAAAGCGTTTCAGCAGGAGCGACCACCTATTAACAATAAACATCCTAATGGAAAGAGCCAGAGGAAAGATCACATCCCAGTTTAGATTGCGTTTATCGAGTTCGAACGGGCTTTTGATAGTTGAACAGGGCAGCGAAAAGCTCGCTAATTAATAGCAGAATAGACTACAAATACACAGACCTAATAACCAACATATATAGCAAAGCACCGACAAATAAAATCCATGGAACAAGATCAATACGCATAAGAAGAGGTGTTAGACAGGGCCACACAATGTCACCTAATCTTTTTAACCAGGCTCTAGAGGATGTTTTTAAAAAAATAGACTGGGAATAAAAAGGTATGTGGACAAGACCTGAACAAGCTAAGATACGCGGATGATATCGCCTTTATAACAGACAAGAAAGAAGAACTGACGGAAGTACTGGAAGAAATGGACACAGCAGCTAAAAATATAGTCTTAATATGAACTACGCCGAAACTAAAACCACGACGCACACTCATCGCTCAGACTCAGACTCACGCAAGACATCGCAATCAGAAGAGAGCAAGAAAAAATAGAACACGTTGATGAAAACATATCTCTGGGACAAATTATTAAACTCAACACAGAAAACCAAACAGCAGAAATCAAGAGACGAGTTAGATAGGGTTGGTCAGCATTCGCCAACTTGAGCTAAAAAATATCCACAATACCTCAAAACCAAAGTATATAGTCAATGTGTACACCCTGTCCTCACTTATGGATCCAAACATGGATAAACTAACAACAGCACAATGATTAATGGAAAGACAAATGTTACATGTAAAATTAACAGAGAAAGAGAAACAAGTGGATAAGAATAAAACGAAGTAAGAGATGATAGAAAAAAGATAGCAAAATTAAAATGGAAATTCGACGGTCACAATATCAGACAAAAAGACGAACGATGAAACAAATGTATTCTAAACTGGAGATCCTGGGAAAATAAAAGAAGTAGAGGTAGACCCCAAAAGGAGGGCGGATGACCCGAATAAGCACTCTGGAACTAGATGGATGAACGTGGCGACAAACAGGGGAGAGTGGAAAATACTGGGGGAGGCCTATGTCCAAAGGTGAAAGTTTTTCAAAAACCAACTGGGTAGCTGCAGATGGAGAGATTGTAAATTATGGGTAAATTTTACCAATAAAAGTTGACCTGTAGTTTCAATCTTGTTTGACCTTTCGGCATTTTTAGGAATTTGTTCGTTCATAAAAAATGCATTAGATGCCAAAGAAACACTGTATAGAACATTCCATTAAAAAGAACATAAATTGGATACGAAAGTATTTGTTTTTTTACGAATAATAACGAATTAGGTTGGCTACCCTGTACACCTAAGCTAATTATTTAGAATAGCACACAAACTATTTATACGACAATCAATTAAACGGTTTGAACGTTCCCTCGATCACGATCATAATCAATAACCTTCATGAGCCGCTCAACAGTTAACTTCAATCACACCAAAGTGAGTACATTTGATATCTATAATTAGAACTGGGGAATTTATAAATCGACCACGTAAACTTAATACTGCCGATATTTCCTCAGAAGACAGTTTATTAATTTTCGAAAACCTCATCATGAGTTAAGTTTTTCTGGTGTTTTGCTCTCCCAAAAGGAAGAATTTTTCCCTTCAAAAACTGATGAATGTTTTAACACTTTGTAAATTATAATTTGTATACAACATATTTTAATTGTGAATTGGTGTTTGTAGTTTGTGTAAATTTTGAATCTGATGATGGCGCTGTTATCTCGCTGAAACGTAATGAAATAAACGATGTTTCAAAATTTTTACTTCACACTTTGACTGAGACCCAGGAAAGATAGGAATATCATAACGAAAACCTCACCTTTAGAAGAAAATGTTTGAACATAGTACAAATATCAGTTAACAAAACTGGTTCCCAATACCTACCTTAAGGTGAGCTGCTCATGATGTTCACGTTGCAAAATATTCGGATCCTTATAGCCATCATGTCGGTACTCTCCCAAATTGGAAACGGCAGCGTGAGACCCACAGGGTGTATGAGTAGCACAAATGAGGCAAAAGATGCATACTGAAAGTAGGTGCACCATTTTAATCTGAAACAAAAATTAACCATGTAGAGAAAACATTGAAGTTTTATACCGAAAGAATGTTCAGTCATTTACCAAAGAGGGGAAATTTTAACAAGCTGAAGAGGTTTGAAGCTTTCGAAATACTGAACATCGTTTATATTGTGATCTAGCTTTTAAGTTTAGTAAACCTTGCTGCAAACAGATCAAGAATTTAACTGAAGCTTATAAATGTACTTAAATGGACAAATAGTTTAAGGCTGCAAAATGCTTGAACAAATACGGAACCGAACTCAGCGATATTATATAACAAAAGTATAGCACTCTGAAAAAACACGTTTCCAGCTGAAGATGCACTGATCTACAAATCAAAAATAACAAGATCGATTTCTTCTAAAGTCGATAATTTATCAATACTAAAAGATGAGACTTACACCTAACATCGCTGTGATATCCGCTAGGTACTTATAACGATAGACCATAAAACCACTACTTAAGCAGCAGCCGAACTGAGTCGCCGAATAAAAACTATCGCTTTATATAGCTGACAAAGCTGCGTTAATTACAAGGAAGAGTTTTTAGCAAGGTAAAAAATATCAAAACACGAAATTAAAAAACCGCAACTATTAAAACAAGTAAAAAACAGTTACCGAAAATGTTACAACGAAATGCAATAATACGCAGCAGTCTCAACCTATCAAAACCTTGTATTCGTTTCCTTAACTGAAATAAGACCTCCACTTCCGATTGGGTTTTATTTGTTAATATGGAATTAGATCATTGAGCTAACTCCAAGTGTTAACTCATATCCAGTGACTAAATTTTGAAGCTAATGCTAGCGCAACTGTTTTTGCGCTGCATATATTAAGTAGTGATAAAATTAAAACAAATTGTTACGGGGGCACTAACAGGCTGTTTTCTAAGTAGAAGGGCGTTACTAATATTACATATTTGAAAAAGGGATTGTTTTATTAAATACCGAAATGCTGATTGTTATTTCCGGGGTGGTTAAAAATTATATCAATATTAAAATAATTAGAGAAATGCGCATTTTTTAATAACGGATTTGCGGTCTGCTTTGTAATTTCTTTCTTCTGCTTGTTTTGTTTACTGTAATTGCAAGTCAAGCATAAACCAGTGAAATGAAACATGAAATATTGAACTCAAACTAGGGATGGGACATCGATTCTCTAACATCGATGGTAGTCATCGATGTTGACATCGAAAGGTAATATCGATGTTAGAGAAACATCGATGTTCTGATAGTTTGGAGTTGCATACAAATTTCGAATTGACTAACTTAATTTTTACTTTTAATTAATTAATTACATCGATGTTTGCGAAACATCGATGTTTTTCTCCCATCCCTAACCCAAACTGACTTACATCTTCACAAAATATTAGATACATGGTGTCCCTGAAATGTCTGTACAACGCAACACACACATTCAATTTACAAACCACAAGTTCCTTAACAGAAAATATGACGATCTAAGCAAACTTACAAGGCGACAAGGTTCTCAGATTCTATATGTGCTTTCCAAATAACTTCTAGACGCCTATATATAAAAATGAGGCTTGGATCGTTACTGTAAGCTTGGAAGACATTGGTCCACTTTCTGAATTTATTCAGAAGACTTGATCGTACCAAACCAATCGAACTTACTAAGCTGCCAAACAACTAAGGAACCTGATGGGAAAAACTGAGATTTTTAATTATGTCAAAACAAAACCGATAGTTAGTCCTTTCTCCGGTGACTAACTTTTCTATTATTTTGCACACTAATGTGTGCGAAAATTAATATAAAAAAAGCACCAGAAGGTGCTAACAGGACTTTCAGAGTGTTAAAATTGCAATTATCGTAATTTGAAAAATTCTATAAAAAAAAATACTTGGTGGTCAAAGTTCGATCACTAAATGTCAAGAGCGGCACAGAAATCAGAAACTTTCAACACCAAAAGAAATAGTTTTTTAATTTTAGGCCCTTGGCAGTAAAAAGACAACAGTTTTATTGGTCAATGTTGTACTGATCCGGCTCGAAGGACCAAAATGTAATGGTCTCGATAAGCCAAATGATTCCGCTTGCAAGACTCGCAGTATAAAGGGGAGAGAATCTCTGCACTTCGAAGACCCAATGTATTTGTTGAGAGACGAGTGTTTGGTGGGTAAAATTGGAAGCAGATGCAGGAATAATAATGATCTGGCGATTCTGAATGTGCCTAACTAGCACTGGTAAAGACCGTTTTATTTTTTAACTTTGGACGATTGGGCTCGGTAGTATGGCTGTACACTAAACCGAGACTTTTGAGAGTGGTCAAGCTGATTGTGACCATTGTGAAACAATAGTGAAAAGAGTAGCCGAGCACAGTTATGTTTTTGCTTTTTGCACAATAGTCAATTGTTGCCCTTCTAATTTCACAATGCCCTTTGCAGTAGACATTTGGTATATAGTGCATTCTGTTAAGTGAACTACTTGGAAACGAAAACAATCACCAATTGCATCAAGGCTTTCACGCTTGCCATGCAATTCGAGCAATTGTACCGCTTAGCGGGGTGTCTAAGAGTCCCAATTGGCCCGACAGACACGGCTGATTTTGGGACCTTAACGGGAATCGGTAACAAGGGCGTACCGTTTCAGGAATTCAGCATTGAAACGTAAACTTGGACAATAACTGTATCCATTGTTTAAATGTTATTTGAACAGTTGTGCTAAATTGTATTATTGTGTCTCTTGAAAATCGCCATTAAGTTTTTTAACATTACTTACGAGACTGTCTTTTCTAGAGCTTCTAATGCTTATAAAATATCTCAAATTTGAAATGATTTAGTAATCTGACAACTCAAATGCAAAATGAGGTCATTTTCTTTCTGGGTAAAATGAAAAATACTTTATACTCTGAAAATTGGCACGCATGCTCTATGACGACAATTGAGCCTAAAAACTTATCAAAAGCGCCAATAGCTTTGAAGCTCCTCAGACAAACATTTTTAATGAAAGTTGAAATTAATAGGGTGATACAGAGTTCAATAAGTAAGTTTAGCAAGAAATGCGAACAAGAAAAAGTTTTAAAACAAAATTTCAAGGCAAACTAGAAAAATGCCTTGTTTGCAATAAAGCTAGACCTACACTCCATTGATTAATAAATCGTCTAGACAGGCATCTCTAAACTAACAGCGAGTTAAATCATTAAATTAATAAAACGGATATTAAGCCTACGCAACAATTAATACCTATTGCTCCATGCGTAGATTCAAAATTAGTCCCATTTACAAATAAAACTTTTCTGTTTATTTTTCGAAGGAATTACTTCTTGAAGATGTACTTTCAACTTAGCTTTGAAATATAATAATCAAAGCAATGGTCAAACTAGCATAGCCAAACATTACAAACAAAGCCTTGCAAAATTGCATAAACTTCGATAAATTGTCTTTCCAGTCCCTAAGAATAGGGGGACTAAACCATGTTTAATCTTTCTGAGCTGAGGGAATTAAGTACCGTAAACTTGCGGTCAACAAAGAATTTCTTTATGTTCCAAATAATATTTGATTGTCATATAAATAAAGTCCTAGCTTGGAATATTGTCAATTCATATATGATAGTTTCTAAATAATGGGTTTGTATTATGTTTGTACTCACTTATATCACGTTTTTTAGCACAATATTTTACTGTGTCACTGGCAATATTACCGTCCCATATTGAGGTCGATTCACTACGTGAACTGGGCCTATATTAGAATTTTGCATGGGAAGAACACTACATAATATTTTGCTTAAAAGTGGGTGGTCAAGTTTAAATTTTGTTTAGTTTCCTTATAGAGAACAAACCAAATTTATTATAAACATGTGGTATGATGCGATATGGGTACTAACCATTTTAATTTTGGTTTCGCCTAGTGACGAAAAATATATCAGATAATTTGCATTACAAATGCATTTTGCGAAACTCAATTGATGGATTCGGTAAATAATGTGAAATGCATACAAATCAAACTAATATGTTTTGCCATTAAAAAGTAATTTGTACAATGCGATGAAAGAAAACATATTTAAGTTCACAACAATATAATTCAACAAATGTTTTCATTAAAGAATGTTATAGCATAAAAAGGCACTAACTTGTCCTAGGGATGAGAAATCATACCTAAAGGCGGATGAATCAACGGCATGGGGATGCAGAAGGCAAAGGGAAACCACTGCATTAAAGACTAAGACTATTCCTAGTACAATCGTACACAGCAATCATGGCAATGTTCAAAACAAAATATTCCGCAGTTAGTTCCCCAATCGGATCTCCGGGGGAGACTGGCGAAGCAACAGAAGCAACTTTTATGAAAGCAACAGCGAAGAATATGAAGATCGGGACGTGAAATGCAAGAAATATTTTTGCAACATAATACATGTGTATGTACCAAAAGCGAATAAGGAGGACCATGAAGTTGAAGAATTTTATGCTGACTAGATGATGTCTTTAGAAGCATAAAGAAGAATGATATAACAGTAGTTATGGGAGATTTCAACGCCAAAGTAGGCAAAAACAAAGTGGAAGCACACACAGAGGAGTAAGGAATAGTAGGCAGGATCGACTGGCAGAGTTTTTCTACAAATGAAGAATTAATTAATAATATGAGGTATGCTGATGATACCGTCTTGTTAACGAGCAGCCTTGAAAACACACAAGACCTTTTAGAAAAATTAAATGACCGATGTAATAAATACGGACTAGAAATCAACTTTAAAACTTAGAAAACCAAGTTAATGGTAGTTACAAAATTTCCGCAAAATCTGAACTAGGTAAACACCACGATAGAGAATGTGTCGCCATATCTAGGAACTTGGATAGAACAATCCGGTGATCAAACAAGAGAAATAAGAACGAGGATAGAGATAGGCAGATCAACATTAGTAATATTAATATGGAACTTAAGATGAAGATGCTACGTTGTTACATTTTTTCCACGCTCTTGTATGGCGTTGAAGCATGGACAGTCAAGAAAAACCACAAACACAAACCACAAACAGACAAACTACAAGCATTCGAAATATGGTGCTGCCGTAGAATGTGGCGTATTCCCTGGACCGATAGAATTACTAACGCCGAAGTGCTGAACCGGATGCAGAAGGAATGCAAAATCATTAACACCATGAAAAACGAAAGCTTCAATACCTGTCTCATATAATGAGAGGACAGAAATACACGCTTCTTCAACTGATAGTCCAGGGAAAGAGTAGTGGAAGGTAGACGCCATGTGTCCTGGCTGAAGAACCTGAGGGACTGGTTTAACTATAGTAATTGCTATGATGATAGCAAACCTCCGATAGCATCTGCATAGAAGATACATACAAGAAGAAGATAGCATAAAATGTAGCGTAGATTTAGTGAAGTCATATCAACACGATACCTATATTTTTAAATCGCTTATAATGATCAGTCTAGGCTTTATTTCTAATGAAAGTTTAAGAAAGGTTTTGACGAACGAAGAATATTAGCATATTATTTATTAAGACCTTATTATTGTTTACCGGAAAATAGACAACATTTTGAACAACTTATAAGATAGTGCGTAAGTAGATCTCATGGGTTTTATTGTAGAAATTTCTCTTCCGTAAAAAAAAGTGCTTTTCTCGAAGTAAAATAATAAAAAAATCCAAAATCAATTGTTTAAACTAGATTTTCTTCCTATTATTCAACGATTTTAACCCAAACGACAATGACATAATTTTTGTTTAAACACTAATCTGAAAACCAAAAGGCAGGCAAGTTTATTTGTTTCTGTAATTTTTAAACGCGATTATTGGAAATCGACTGAACAAAAAGCAAGAAAGTAGTAACCAATGTAAAAATAATTTAACGCCTTTTAAAACGATGTCCCACTTGACCCCCCTTTCCATTTAAGATTCGAAGGGAGACATCTACCCGTCCTAGGGGGTTGAAACAAGGAGGCTCAAAATATTTATTTAAAGTGTCCCCCTTACAAAATAAAATTGACGGGTCCTACCGATTTTTCATATTTTCAACTGCAGTGTTGGGCAAAAATAAAAAATCACTGATTTATTTAAATTAATCAAAAAAATTATGATTTTTTTGATTTTTATTAAATCAATTGATAAATCCGCTTAATTAGCTGTTTTAAAGTCATTGCAACTGTTGCCGAGAAGATTCAAGCTACTTGTCCGAACGCATTTTCGACGAAAAGTTCTTGTCGCAACGGCCCGCGACTCGTTTTCGCACGTTGCCCGGCGTAATCTATAAATGCCGTCGCCTTTATTCGGTCTTATTCATTTCGTCACAAAATTTCAAGAGAGGCTAATGTTGAAAAGTGTGTAAATTTTATGTGTTTGTGTAATAATAATAAGTCAGTTTGAACAGAACGCAATGGCTGGAAGAAAAGAAGACAGTATTTGGCAGATTTACATCAAAACCACCTCTTCTAATAAGTCAGGATGCAGAGCAACTTGCAAACAGTGTAAGAAAGACTCAAGGCATAGTACAAAGACTGAAGGCACACCATGACGTTTGTAAGAGGCAACAAAACAAACAAGGCACAACAACAAATACAAACATCGATCTTCCGCCCAACTTTTTTGACACTGGGAGTGCTTCTTCCTCCTTTAGATTTCCCTCGACAAGCTCCAACTCACCCCCAGAATCTCCATCATCCTACACGCAAACAACTACCGAGTCGGCTTCCAAGAGAAAGAAACGTGAAAGCCAATCCTCAATGTCCAATTTCGTTAGGCGAACTTCAGCAGCGAAAAAACATCTTATTGACAAACAAATAGCTAAGGCCATATTTGCCACAAACTCAAGTTTTAGATGTATCGAGAACTCGGAAGTCAAGAAAG
>NW_026018814.1:13475215-13476683 GCF_020466585.1 Dendroctonus ponderosae
TGTTCAGCACATTCGGATTTGTTCATTCGGATATCAGGAACAGATTGGGAATCGAAAAAGGAGGGAAATTAGTGTTCCTCTTCAGACTTTATAACAAAAATGAAGAGAAAGAGAAGTGATTTCCGTTTTAGTATTATTGCGTTTACCATTAATACCGTTTAATTTTTAAGTTCACATGTACCGCTTTCTATTTTGATTTTAATTTCTTAGAATTATTTGTGTTCTGTTTTATATTTTTTGAGTGGAAATATAAAGTTTCTTGAAAAAATGAAATCGTGATTTTTTTCCAAAAAAGTCAGGTGATTTAAATCATGATTTAAATCACTTGAAAAAAATCAAGCCAACCCTGTTCAACTGCATGAAAGATATTAAGGGTGGGAAGTTTTCAAATTGACACCCGGTATAGTACAAAATATAATTCCACGCTCGTAAAAAAATCTGTCTATCAAATACTTAGTTCACTAAACTTATTCGTTAACTTCAAAAACCGCATGAATAAAATAAGCACTTGTTTCGTTTATATGGCAATGCTGATTGAACACATTGCATAACTTATAGGAAATGAGGCCACAAAAAATACATTAGTATGACAAATGAGTAATTTTATAATTATTAAGGTCAAGTTAACACATTAATCCCCGTAAAATTAATATAATTCACAACACATAGGTCTGATAAGAATGGCAAGTGGTCTCTGTTAAATGGTGAATTATGGAACACTGAAATTATAGAAAGTCGGTACAAAGTAATAGATTGATTGTTTCAGTAAAAGGGGTATAAGAAAATAAAAATCAAGTAAAAAAAACTGAACAAGAATGAACATGACGGTGAGTTGATCCATCAATTTACATACCTAGTAATTAAATTAAAACTAATATAATTAGGTATGCATTCTGCAAACTGAGTAACAAATTGTCGTTATTGCAGGTTATTTTATTGAGCATCTCTTCATTTACACCAACAATGAAGAACTCGCAACTTGATTGGTACCAAAAGTTCCAGGCCGTTTTTAAGTTACTTATATGTCATAACTTTAAACTTGCATTTTAAATTATTATTTTTATTTTTTAGTCCTTAAATGCTTTTACATCACCCTAGTTTACATTTACGAGATGATATAATTTTTCAATAGAAGTTATAAACTAAATCAAAAATTCTAACTCAGAATTGTGAATATGGGGTGTAAATAGGTTAAAACATTTAAACAGATAATAAAGAAATAAATTGAAAAATTAAAATTGTGCTTTTCTAAACTATTCTACCATTTTTGAAAAAGTAGTTAAATAGATGGTATTTAACTACCAAAAAATACTTAAATACCAAAAAGTAATTTAATTCCTAAATACTTGCCCAGCTCTGCCGGTGGGACACCCTGTATACAGGGTTATTCACGCTATACGGCACGGAAGTTTGCGGCTAAACCGTTTGATTTTTAAAAAGTATTATTTTATGAATTGTCCGACGCCTA
>NW_026018814.1:13477682-13479079 GCF_020466585.1 Dendroctonus ponderosae
CACATGTCAAATCATTTATTTTATTTGTCAGTTTAGACTGCAAAGTCTCTTTTTGATAGCTAGAGTGGAATTGTTTTTTGTAATTGTAGACGTGTTGGTCGTTATTTTAATATTATTATTGTGTTGCTAAGTGAAAATGAAGAATTATCCAAGAGAAGAGCGTATTGACATGATTTTCACCATTGGAGAATGTCATAAAAATTGTTTATTGGCTTCTCGAGTTTATGCTCAAAAGTTTCCTGAAATAATTTATCCTAAGCCAACAGGTTTTAAGCGCTTATTACACCAATTTGAGGAAAGTGGGAGTGTCAATTATAAAAAACCCATTACAAGGAAATCTGTCACTGAAGATGAAGAAAATGTTTTTACGGTACTTAATTTGTTCAGTTATCGAAAATCCCAATGTTAGTCAAAATCTAATATCCAAAAGTAGAATTATCAAAAAGCACCACTTTTATCCTTATAAAATTCAGTTTTGCCAAGAACTTTATGGAAATGATTTTGAAAACGGAACTGAGTTTTGCATGTGGGTGTTACATAAGGTGGCAGAAAATGAAAAGTTTTTCGAAAATGAGTTATTTGAGTGATGAATGTACTTTTCATAACAATGGCCTCGTGAATAGACAAAACTTTCATTATTATTCTGATACGGATCCGCGCGCGCGACCCTGTATGGTCATGAAAAATCAAAATAGGTGGTCAGTTAATGTGTGGGGTGGAATACTGGGCCAATATTTAATTGGACCGTATTTTGTTGAAGGACATCTAAATGATTTGATGTTCCTCCAGTTTCTAATAAACCATTTCTGAATATTATTAGAAGAAGTCCCTTTGAATATTAGAACCAACATGTGGCTTCAATTGGATCGAGCTCTGCCTCATTATCACTGCGAAGTTCGGCAATTTTTAAATACCAACTTTCAAAACAGGTGGATTGGCAGAAATGGGTTTCAAAATTGGCCCCCCAGATCTCCGAACTTAACTCCACTAGATTTCTCTTTGTGGGGGTACATAAAAGGAATTGTCTGCCATACGCTTCCGACAACTTCAGACGATATGAAAACACGCATAAGAGACGCTTTTAAAACTGTAACTCCGCAAATGTTGTCCAGAGTTAGCAGTGGTTTTGAAACAAGAATTTACAGAAAAGTGCCTGGAAATGGACGGTCAACATTTCGAACATTTGTTATAAATAATTTGCCTTTGTTTCGTGTTATTGTTGATATGTTATTTAACTTTTTAATTTAAAAAAACACCAAATGGTGCACAGAACCATTATTTGGTGTATTTTGTAAAGAGGCAAAAACTTAGTTATCAACATCCTAGTACCATTCGATAGGTAATTAAAAATTGCATTTCCTGGTAAGCTAAAAAATATGGGGTTGTATTTAAATTAA
>NW_026018814.1:13479129-13482083 GCF_020466585.1 Dendroctonus ponderosae
ATTCGAATTATTTAAAAAACCTTTAGATTTAGACATTATAAACCTTATTAAAACAAACACTTATTTTGCTCAGAGAATCCAAAAATGCAATAATATATAGGGTATTTCATTTAGAAAAACACAACTTTTACTTTTAGGGCTTTTGGGACACTCTGTACATTACAAAAATATTTTTAAAATGTGCACCCGATAGTCGTCTGTGGATTCATCAAATAATACTTTGCAAAAACAAACGGGCTAGCCGCAAATGTCCGTGCCGTATAGCGTGAATAACCCTGTATATACCACGTTATACGCTTTCTTTTCACTAGAAAATAAAGATCACCTGCTTTGAATTAAATTTGGTTCGTTTTATACTAACGACTTTGTCTTTTTTTAAAGTAAATTAAAAAATAGAACATATCCTGCTCGCGTTAGAGCAACAACTCCTATAATTGTAGTTGTTGGTTAGAGACTATCAAATTATCGTCCTTTTCTCGAAAGTCTTCAACTCTTCAGTTATTTAGATTAGATAATGTTACAATACCTAGTGTCTATTTAGTTATAGTAGTTATGCGACATTACCATTATTATTTTTCACTTACCCATACAAGGTGATCGGTATCCCACTTTAATTTCCACTGGGCAGCTCTAACCCAAATGTAAGAAAACACTTACTAGTAGCCGGATGAAACCATACTCTTCAAACTAACACTGATAGTAAATTGGGTCTATTTTGCTGAACTCTAGTTGCCACACAATTTCACTAGGTAAGGGAGAATTTCCTTAAATCTTTATATTCGCGAGTCTGTTTATGAGTACGTAATTCTCATCTGCCTTAAATTAGAATGCTTCTTCCAAAATTGGTCGTGCCGATAACAGTAAGGAGCTCGGCAATCTAAACATTCACCCATTCAAATTACTTGACGATCTTTGTATATCCCCTGTCACAAATCAAAGACTTGTTCTAGATTACGCCGAAAATGTCGAATAAACCGCGATCACATGGGATGCAGATGCGAGTAGAGAGACAACTACTTCTTTAGCGAGTACGAATAAGAATGGCACAGATTATTAAACTATTATACTGAGTGTCAGAAGAGTGAATTACTCACGTCTAGTGGTAACCCCAACATTTACGTAAGCGCCATTCGTGACAGCTCTGTCCCTGATGAATAGCGCGCAGTTTCAAAATTTACATGTGCGTCTTGAAGAAGGAGTATATTTAAATGAATTTGAATATTTCAGTATTTGTTTAACTTGTTATATATTACTGGTAATTTGTATTTGAGTCATACTACTAGGCTTCTTCGACCGAGCTTTCCCTTAGCAAGTTTTTTTTTACTGACAAGATTTGCGTTTGTTTATCCACCTTTTTACTGTGTAGCGTATCTTTCTCCACGACGTTTACAAACCTACTGCCATGCACTTTAATGGCATTTCCTGATTCTTCGAGTGGAGCTATTTCATGCCTTTCTCCAAAATGATGAATTAACTTAGATTTTAAATTATCTTCGTATATTTGCATAAATGTATGTAAACATTTCCAAGCTTATTTTTACAATGTCGTTCTGAACAAAATTAGTTAATTAAACGCTATCTAAATATAAGTAAACTTAATAACCTCGTTTTTATTAACGAAAAAAATAAATTTTATTAATTTTTTTTTTATTAATTAATTTTAAACTGCAACTCTTCGCAAAGAAATTATGACCATGAAGAAACACAGCGCCAGAGTTGCCAAAATACTGGACGCAATTTATTTAAAAATGCTCGTTCAATTGATTTTACAAAAATAATTTACGGCCCTGAATGTAAATTTTGAAACTACGCGCCAGGATTGGCGCCCATGTAAATATTGGCTGCCACTAGACGCGCATGCACTGACGTGCAGAGCTGTTCTGTGGTGCACTCACGTGTGTTCTGTGGCACAAAATATAATAAAATATATGGGGTATGTTCTGTGTTATGTGGTGCACTGCACGTTTATGTCTAGAAAGCACAAAATATCCCCCTGGGGAATATTCTGGGGAGGATTTTCAGTGCTAGAAAGTAAAAAATCATTGACATGTACGCTTTCGCCATAATAGTAAATTATATGAAAAAGGAGTTGGGAAAACTGGCTCGCGTTTATGACCTCACATTCGACCATTAAGGGCCGTTTGCACCGTTTTATATGAAAGCTAAGCTTACATAAACGAAACCTAAAAATTAAGCTCGGCTTTAAAGTAAACGGCTTGCACCGTACCAATCTGTTGTTGGCTTGGCCGGAGTCAAGCAGATCTATTTGCCACATGTGGAATTATGACCGTTTGCTGCCATGATTCAATGAATACATGTATTCATTGTATCTATCTTTACGTTAGACCTTTGGCGATTGAGAATATAGATCGAGGGATTAATCTCAGTTTAGAACACGTTTAAGGCAAGGTTCATTAATCGAAGAAGCCAGATGAGTATCAGGAACAAGCTACTCCTCATCAGGACCATAATCAGGCCGACACTGGCGACACTTCGTGGGGATATGCGGCCGAGTGTCACTTGAATAGACTTCAGGCCACAAAAAACAAACTTCTGCGGATGGCCATAGATGCGCCCGGGTTTGTTAGAAACTCCCAAATCTACAGGGACCTGGAGTGGGAGCCACTAAGAGAGTTTCTCATAAGAAAAGCGGCTGAAGACTTCGAGAAAGCTGGAAGGCACTCCAACGAAGAGCTACGAAATCTTGTAAATTACACACCTGAAGATCTGGGATCCAGGTAAAAAAGGCCCAGACACCAACTAGCCCAATAGGGCAACAGGTAGCAAACTGGAGAGAATGCGATGCTATGGCATACGGATGCCGGAGCTGACAAATTCTTAGAGAGGACTACAAGTTTTACCGCCGTATGCACCGCCAAGCTACCTAATCGCGATCAACTAAACGCGTTTAAAAGTTAATCCGGTTTAAGAACCCAGCTGGTATGCACCGTTGA
>NW_026018814.1:13483082-13494992 GCF_020466585.1 Dendroctonus ponderosae
CAGACGTTGAGAAACCCAACAGACGTGATTTTGGTAGTTTATGAGACTCATAAGCTTATGTAACCGATATGTTGGAGTTCGGAAACCGGGCATAAATGAATATTTGTAGCCTTCTTGTTTCAACTCCTTAGGAGGAGTATATGTCACCCTAATCAAATGGGAAAGGGGATCAAGTGGCACATGGTTTTGGGGCTATTTGATATCTTATTTATTCATTATTTTACTCCGACAAAAATAACTTTATTTGCGAAAGAGAAATTTCTACAATAAAATACATCGGATCTACTTACGCACGCACTATCTTATCAGTTCTTCAAAACGTTGTCAATTTTCCTGTAAACAATAACAGTCTGGTTTCGAACTCCACTCGAACATTTCGGAAACCTTCACCGAGAATTGACCAGCATTCTGCTGCAATTCGCCTTAAAAGACCAACAATATTAGCAGGTTGTGTTTTATGTACTTAAAGATGCCCCCAAAGAAAGAAGTCTAAGGGTGTTAAATCCGGAGATCTTGGGGGCCGCTCAATTGGTCCCCTTCTGCCAATCTGGGATTCTCGTTCAACCACTGTCGGACCGGAAGAAAAGAATGTGGGGGAGCACCGTCCTACTGGAATGTACCCTCTGCGTCAATTCGAGTTTCTAGCATACTAAGCATATTAAGATACAGATCACCCCTGAAGTTGACTTCAATAAAAATTATTAATATAAAAATAAAGATCCAATAATGGGATTTCCAAGAATACCAGCCCAAACGTTAACTTTTTGATTATATTGTGTATGCTATTATTTCTTATTGTTCTTTCAGTGCTTTTCTTACAGTCTAGTGTGATATTTCTGTCTGTTCTGCTGCCGTGGAACATGGTGGGCGCTGCAGAAAATAATCCCAAAACCTCAATTGCTCCTTCGTTCATCACTCGTTACTTTTTTTTATATTACTTTCACTGAAAAATAATGCCGGCCTTTGGGCGCACTTTTGATCCTCTCCATAATTGAAAATAATTTCAGTTCTTTCTTCAAGAGAATAAACCATTCTCATATCGTAATGCACTTAATGAAAGTTATCACTGAGCAGCTCAACAAGCAAAAGCGAATTAACAATTAATAGTATTCCTGTTTTGGCTACATCTTTTAAATTTGCTGCAAAATGTAATGATAAACAGCGCATTTTTTTGAATTTCTTGATAGAATAGTAAGGCTTTTGTGGAATTTCAGAGACAAAAGATCCAATGAACGCAAATTAACTAGATACTCGTAATACCATCGAAGTAGTACCATCGTAAAATTAACGTGTCTCCAATTTTTCATATTTTTAACTGTAAGAAATAAATTAAGGGCGGAAAGTTTTCAAATTGACACCCAGTATGTGATTCCCAAAATCCAGTATAATTCAGTGCGTGGAAAAAATCAAGGTATAGTTGCGATATCACATATTTTCTACTGTAAACTATTAAAGTTTTTAATTTTATTTTCCGTCAAACACGAATTTGCAGATTGAAAATTCACACCTAGAAAAGTGTTTTTGGTGTTTTAAAATATAGATTTGGAATGGTGCCCACCGAAATGTTGTGAAACTTGCAAATAGTGGATTATTGCGGATCAGTCAGATCTTAGAATAAAATATTTTTGGTACAATTTTTAAATTTTACAAGATTATATTTGTCTTGTTTTTGGAAATATTCGATTTACAAAAATATGAGTTTGTGTCTTTTGATTTTCTAAAGAAATTAGAACTGATAGACTTAAAATAAATATGCAATGTATATTAAATGCGTAATGTATCCAATAACTTAACTGGATAACTGTTGAAATGACGCTTAAGTTATACACAACCAATTATTTATGTGGGCTTGACACACATATCCTGTTGTATTTTGACCTGCTAAAATCCGTTTGACTCTGTCAGGTCAGGATCAAGGTGATTTTAAGTTAAATTGAGAAAGAACCATTTAGGCGGGAAAAATCTGTACATTTTGTTCGAAAGAGACGAAATAGACTGATTAGATTCAGTGCAGCTCTTGCTTATCGAGATATTTGCAATTTTTTGAAAACCATATTTTCTCCATTTTCGCGAAAACCATGAAAGTCGGAAAGTTGGAAAAATACCGTTGTATTTTATAAAGAATAACTTTTTTCGATAGGAAGCGTCGTTTTCGAGACAAAAAATAAAATGTAAAATTTCGAAAAAATCGCAAACCCACCAACATTTTTTGCGAAAAACTTTTTATTTTTTTTCGAACTATTTTTTGACAGGTGGTTAGATATGGAAAAGTTGCATGACAAATCGACTTTGGTTTACCTCGCTTTAACGTCTCTTTTGAACAAACCTTACAGATGTATAAATGTTTTTCCGCCTAAATGGTTCTTTCTTAATTAGACTTAATCCTGACCTGGTAGAATCAAACTGATTCAGCATGTAAAAATACTACAGTGTCTGAACACCCGATAAAAAAAAATTTGGTTGCGTGGCTGTGTAATCATCATGCGAGCATCGTCGTATATTATTTCATTATGGATAATGCTGATATTATGTGTTAACAGATGTGGCACAAGTTGCAACTTGATTGCTACACCTTTTTGAAGTCAAGAAAAATGTCATTTCCATATAGCAAATAATCCAATAATCAATCCATAAACCAAGCAATTCATAAAACTTTAAAGCCGACTCACAATTCAACCCCCCAGGTCGACTCAAGTCGCCTTCTACGAGTGATTACAGATTAGGTAAATTTACAGAATAATTCAAAGTTCCGTTTTCCGAAAGCCTGAGGTGTCATAAACCGCGAGCCAATTTGTATACATTGTAGGCATTTTAAAGTGAAAATGGTTTGTGTTAATCTATTATTTTTAAGGAATTTTTACTTAGTTCGGTTCGGTACTGGTCGAATTTTTATTTTCTCCTACATTTTTGTTGGGCATATTTATAAAGAAATTTTGTACATATCTATTATTTCTCAATATACGTTAATAAATAATTGTTCATTTAATATTGCAGGTGTCAAATCAGGACGCCCAATTTTAGGAGTAGGAGCTCGATTACAACGGAATCGAAATCAAAGTGACTCTTACGACATCTGGGAGGCGGAGAAAAGCAATTTGGAATCAGCTGCCTGGATCACAAGCAGATCGACGCTGAATCCGGAATCGGAAATCTGGCACACGAACAAACCCCCGAAGGAGGGTCCAGGCGATGTGAGTTGGAGGGATAGAGACAGCAAAAAGGTAAATGACCAAAGAATCCAAAGGAAAGACTGGGATAAAAAGAAAGATCTACCGAAAATGAAGAAGGGTTGGGAACATGATGATCGCTTTGATACTGATTATAGATAAATTTTAGTTAACAACTTTAAGTAGTAACGGTTTAAGTGCTTAGGGAAATCACATTATAGACTCTAGATAAGGTACAATTGCATGATTTTATACTCTCGAAATCACCATTAAGCTGAATTTAATTTTTTAGTTTTTTATATAGCACATCTACAGAGCAAGTGCAAATAATTTAAAAGGTGTTTTATTTTTGCACTTTACTTTATTGGGAGCTGCCACGCTGTAATCTTTAAAACTATGTATCCCAAAATGGGTTAGAAAATTATTTAAACTTTAAATTAATTAAACTAAAAATTATTAGCTTAGGTAAAAATGAGTGCATTTGATTCTAATTGTCAGGAAATGAGTAGCTTTTAAGATAAATGTAAACAATTTTCGATTTTGAAGTCAACACCAACAAAAGTTGACCGTTAAGTTATTGGCAGTTTCTTCGAGAAGGGGTGAGCAGCTCAAAGAATACTTGCAGTATGTAGAAATATGTAATTTGTGCTCTAAGATTAATAAAAACGCGTACGTGTTTTACACCCAGCTAAACTAGTTTTGACTTCATTTGATAAGCCAGGACTGGATTGAATATATGAGCGAAATTTTAGGTCTTGGCGATGACTTTCCGGATGAAAATATATAAACATGTTTTCCCACGATTCTCAAAGATAATTTAACGTTGTTTCAACACCCTAAAAATATAATATTTAGCATTTAATTTTCCAAATTAACGTTATTTTGATCGTAGGATCGACTGAAAAAGTATGCCATCTTACTCAGAGTTTATAATGTTATTAGAATCAAATCAAATTATTTTCATCAATTTACTACTAAGACCCAATTTCTTTATGTTATTATTGATCATATTCTCATCGTACATGGAAAATATCGCTTGCAATTAAAGTCTGGAGAAGGGCTGCTCCGGAAATAATGGCGTAACTATTTCAAATATATCTTCGGGTTTAGTCGCTGTAAAGCAGAGAAGTTTTAACATAATTGTTTAAACAACAATTAATAAAATTTTTCTCATAATTTCAATGCACTATTTATGGTATTAATGTTAAATTTAAACCGCATTTAAAATCAAGGATAAAACATGTTCTACAGAAGAGCATGCTACATATTTATTAGAGATGAGAAAGCCACTCTTAGCTGCTCACCCTGCGCTTGTACATAATTTAATACCACATATAAACGACTGAAAAAAAAAATAGTCTTTTAGTCCCAGAAATTGTAACCCATTTACATGATTATAAATTGTTTTTCAATTAATTATAATGTGGTAACATAAATTAAGTATCTGTAGTTATTATTACATTCGTGTATATGTATATTCGGAATATCGAGGTAAAATTGGAAAACTCGAGAAAATCGCTTTAGCATAATGTACTTACCAGTCTTATGTATGTATTTTTTTACATTTGGCAATTCGGCGTAAACATATTTTCGTAAAAATACGCTGAGCGTCTTCAATTTTATGAACCAAATGGTTATTTTAAAGTTATAATTCCAGTATTTGGTAAATAATATTACATATACGATGTGTGTTCAACTCTCGGTTCATTTAATTCGATGAACCATGTATCGGTTGATCATTTGTCAATATATATTTAAATCTTTTTTATATACTATTTCAATTTACAACATAGAACCATGAACTAAGCAAAATGCGTCCATAATTTTGGTATCCTAAGATTTTAATTAACTTTTTAGTTCCAAAGTTTAATCTTGCACATGGCATTCATTTTATTAAATGATCCGAAATTTATATTCTAAACTTTGATGATGATCTCTTCGGAAAATGATCCGTATTGTTTCCTGTATTATTTATCGAGGATATGCTATTAGCTTCAAACCAAAATAAAACCACGTCTTTTTTTCACTTTTTACTGGATCTTAAAATTGACTTAACCAGTTTGATTGTATCGATTTTTAACATAAGTGTGCTTTACTGTTATAAATAGTCTTTGACAACTATGTACAATAGTCAGAACGAACTAGATCAGAACTGCTGTTTTAAGTAAATTCATACACGTTCGGGGTGGTAGTAGCCATCCTGAACAATACAAATGTTTTGTAAACACTCTTATAACTTACAAGAAAAATGGGTGGAAATGGATATTTAAAACGTAATTCTAAGTTCAAAGCGAAATAGAATAAATGTTAAATTGACTTAAAGATTGCGTGGATTTATTGTCGCAATATCGGTTTACGAAATGAACATTAAGCGAGAGCAACTGATGTGTGTATATATTTGTAATCATGTTATAACTTTTCCTACGCCCATTTTTTTGCAAGCTTTATTTTATACCGTATTTATATCGTAAATATATTTGAAGTATAGTTATATACTCAAATCATATTAGACATATAATGGACAGGACATATGTTATAGCTAAGTCTACTGTTGTCCAACAATTGGAAATTGGTGTTTGAAAACAAATTTTATAAACGATAGGGGAGTTTATAAGTTTATACTTTTATTTTGCGTTTAAACATTTATACTTGCATGTGAGAATATAACGTGGACTAGACACCTCAAATGACTTAATAGTTTTTAAATTGACATTCATTTTATGAATGACATGATAGTAATCATCTATGTGATAAGCCGAACTAGATTATATAACGTAGTACATAAAACCTATGTAGCCAATTGCCATAAGTCTTTTAATTAAAGGGAAAGTGAAAGGTGCTGTTTTTATTTTACCCCTGTAAATGCTATATTTGTATACCACCAGTTGTTGCAGGTTTGTATTCTTTAAAAAATATTACATTTTATATACTGTCGATAGTTTACTAATCTGATATTGATACATGTACATAGCACATATGAATTACCAAACTAAAAATAACAATTTCAACAAAACGAAGATCAACAAAAAAACATAGTGATGAATTTATATACTGTTCATTCCGCCGCTTTGAAGTGTCGCTAATTTTTACGACCGAACAGAAACGGAACGAATACTAGTTAACAATTTTAAAGCTTTTTGATAAGTAATAAAGAGTAACTTTCGGAAGTAATAGAAATAAAAAGAAAATGCCTCAGAGGAGATAATTATAATATTGTTTTACATGCTAAGCAAAATGTACACACTAGTTGATTAGGAGTATATACGGAATAAAACAAAGAATAACTCCTCTGGACCATTTTTAACTACGCTCCTAGCTAAGTCCAGTATGTGTGACTGGAATATCATAACTTACTAAAAATATACAGTATAACCTACATTCTGCCTAAAAATAAATATCACATATAGTTTATTATTAGCTCGATATATTTCCATGAAATCACGTGAGAGATAATCTACATTATTTCAGTATTATAATATTTATATCAGAATTTTTCTGCCTTGCGTTTATCTAGATAATGGTTTCTGTGATGTTTGGATATTTTCGAACGTTATTGATTAAGAATTGATACTAAATATTAGATTATTTACTTTAAAACTAGTGATTTTATTATTAATTGGGGTAGCAGTTATTTAAAAAGCTTATTTTTTTCATTCTGCAAATATTATTTTTGATAAGGATTTTAATTAGAGTTTAACATTAAAATGAGCAATTTGAAATTCTTATTTTATTATTATTATTATTACTTACTCATTCAATTATACAACTCGTGATGTATCCAAGTTGATAAACAGTTTAATTTCCGCGATAAATCAGATCCTTATTGTAGATGTCCGACTGTACTATTTTATTTTCAAGCATGAATATTGTTGTAATAAGTGTTTTATCAGCATGAAATGGTGCACGGGTTGACGTTTCTGTACTAAGATAGCAATTTTCTTGTGCTGGGGTAATTATAGATGTCAATAATATATAACATAATAATTAAATGGGAATTGCCACGAAACCAATTGAAAAAACTTACTCCAAGTGAATGCATACAATTAAGTGTCCTTATACAGTCAAAGCTCAAGAGATAAACTATTTAGCATAATACTTCATGGTGTCGTCGGCACTCAATGGAAACTTGAAGATTGTAAAATTGCAGCCTATTACAGATTGGCTTCAGCAACCGACTTGGTGCTAGTCTCAGTTGGCAAAATGACGTTGGCACTTATAGTAGTTACGTGATTTCCGATACTCAAAGCAGCCACTTTGGCGCGCTGATAGGCGCTAAGTGTATTCTGACCCAAAAATCTAAAAAATTAAAATAAAAACATAATGCGTAACGATAATGTATGTTCAGGTCCTTGAATTAAATATTGCACATTTCACCTGGAAATTTAATTTAAAGCCAGGATCTATTTAAATTAACACATTGTACAAAATTACCGATGTGTGTAACTCTAGTCCATTATCAAAATTGGCATTACTTAATTTAATTTTTTTTGTTAAGGCAGGTTTTACTGCCCTTTGGGACTTTTTTCCTGGGGAATTTTTGGAAGTTGGCGCCGTGCTGTTCAATTGACTTAATGGGTGCCGTAACTCAGTTCCGTTGCTGGGAAAACATGGGCTTTCTTTTAGTTGGCGGAACATAGTAGTAAAACGTTACTCACAGAAAATGTTGATCTTTCTTTGTTTTAGTTGTTTGGCTAACATCTGGCGGACTAAAGCGCGTAAAGCTTTAATAAATGAGTTAGAACTCATTAAGTGAGGAAGCCGCAGCAACTCAAAAGCGAAACTCACTTCAGTGTTACCCAGGCCTACTTTCTGCATTTTAATTTCACAGTTTTTTTATGGAATTAGTAAAATTATGGTTGTGTAGTAGAATGTCAGCACTAGCATCTGTCTAAGCGGCATTGAAAAGGTAGGCAAATAATTGTGATTTTGTCGATAAAACACTTTTATATTTACCTGATGCAAACGTATATGATTATGACTGCAACGCTAGCTGCTACCATTCTGATATACGAGTTATCATACAACTGGATGACTATCCATGCGCATGCGATAGTCATACAAATGCATGTCACAATTACGGCGGTACTACCCCAATGTTTGGCGGTAAATCCCTTGTCCCATTTCAGCTCGTTATTTTGGCAGATTTCGTATTCGTAGTTGCACACTTTGCATCGCAGAGGTTCGTTCGAAGCGGAACTGCTTTCCATTAGCCATCTAAAAGAGCGAAAATACAATTAGTAGTTTTAAAGACAAAAAATATAATCACAGGCTTCGGCATCATTCCACTCTAAGTGCCGTGTTGGGAAGTTCCCAAGGTAACATTCTTACTGATTATGGGCGGTTTTTGATCTGCACCAATAAACGACGAGTTTTGTCATTAACATTATGTAAATAGCTGTTGTTTTATCCGTAAATAAGGAAAGGGATCATTTTACTGACGTAAAATACATTTGCCATATCGAAGGGACACGAAGATGAAAACCAGGCAATGTTCCAAAATTTAGTTTCCATATTCCAATCACATAAATATCTATATTTCCATGTGTCTTCTTCTTCTTAGACTGTTGACGTCCACTCCTGGACGACACTTCTTTTGTAATGCAGTGTGTATATTAATCACTGTATAATTTGACCTTTTAATATTGAAGATGTAAAAAATGCAACATACATTCTTTTGAAAGTCAGACATTAGTTTTAAGAATTATTAGCTTCTACACTATGTGTAAAGTATGTAAGTATGGTATTCGATAACTCTATTAATCAAGATTCGCCGGGTTTGGTTGGATATATATTTTGTTTGGAGGCATTTCCACTTGCTACTAGCACTAGCGACCGCAAAATTAGACCAACATCGATACGATTGTGCGCGACTGAGGTACGCGAGCTAGAGGCTTATCATTTTTTTGTACTTAGTTCCTTTTTGCAAAGGTTTGCTCATGGGAAGACAAAACAAATCAAGTGATATAAACTATTTTAAACCTTCAATTAATACTTGGCATTCCTCTTGCGCGATATACATCAAGTGAATAAAAGTACGCAACAAGATGTTCGGTAACGGATCAACAGAAAGCCATTCTGTCAAATCACGATTGAAAAGAAATTATACTTGCTTGAATGTTTTTATAAAAAAAATGCAACTTTGTCACCATTTCGCATCTTATATTAAAATAGTTTTATTCCTTAATACAAATTTGACAAACTAAGTCTTCCAGAGACCATTTTTACCAATCAATTTTAAAATTTCAGAAATATATTCTTACCTTCTAAGACATTCATGATGCACGCTAGAAACGTCTCCTGTACAATCACATGGCTGAATTAACGGCTCATTTCGATCGCCGTCATAGCAAATCCAACACTCTCTTTTATCGAGAAAAGCTTCGTCATCTTCGGCACCTAAATTATTTAATATGATTATATTTCAATACAGCAATACTACAATAGTTTCATAGAGAATTAACCAATTCTCTTATAAATAATGAGATTTTTGTTGAAACTTCATGCACCTTATCGAACCGGTAAAATGGTGAATGTTTTATTGCGATCAGTCGGCGTGGAAAATTAGATTGGAAAATTGCCACTTAGAGAAAAGTGTTATTTAAAAAAAGCTCTAATTTCTCAAATATCTTAACTGAATGAAGCGTACGACTGCTTTAACAATATCTGTAATATTGAAAATGTAGTCACCTGTAGATGCTTGGGCTCCGTCAACTTGTGACAATTCGGTCTCGGGATATTTTTGCTGGTCGAATTTTGCTAAAAGCTTTCTTGGATTCAAAATCCATAGTTCGGAAGGTTGCATACAGTTCCAAAGCACTGCAGGAAACCTGCAATTATCAGAGAAAAAACACTTATATTCTGTTTTCCGAGAAAGTTTCCTCGTAGTGTAGTTATGTATTTTATATGTTTTTATAAATTTAACTTTTATCAAACGGACTTTGTATGTTTTAACGCACAACTTAAAATATTTGGAGTATACCACTAACGATTTCGTTACGTAAGATCAAGTTACAGAAACATTTTTATATATACTTACATATTATATTATTAATGCAACACGCGTTTACACAGGGTGATTCACAACCTTATGGACACAGAGCAGGGGTATGATCATGCCATTTAAGTTTTCGTTCTCAGGCCCATGGTTAACGAGATACAGGGTGTTAGAGTTTTAAAAAAATATTGGTATTTTCTTTTTAACTCCTGCAGTTTATGAGATCTTTTGCTCACATTTTTAACGTAGGCTACTGTTTAGACCCTTTACCCGTAGGTAAAAGCCAACTGGATGCGAACACCCTGTATCACGTTAACCATGGGCCTGAGAAAAAAATTAAATGAAAACTCGACTTGATTTGAGGTCCTCTACACGCCCCTGCTCTGTGTCCATAAGGTTGTGAATCACCCTGTATATATTATTAACGCTAGATTGAGACAGGTTGGCAAAAGAACGATAAATAAAAATTGAAGAAATCAACTAAATCCTTCGCTATTGGCAAAAAATAAAAAAGCAAAATAACAAAAGCCTCCGAAGACAAACTTTCCTTCAATCAACACAATGCAGCATATTGAAAATATATTTTTGAATTTAAATGAAAGAAAAAAGTACACAACCTGAGATTATAATAGGTATTCACTTAAAAATTGTCTTGAAATTTGTACGGGTGATGAAAATTGTAAGGAATGCTTTAATAAATAGAATAGGAATACTGCCAGTGTTAAAACATTTGTCTTTTTTTTCTACATTGTATAAGTAATTTGTAAGCGAAAAGTACTGAAATATGACTCTCACTTTACTTACTTTTGAGGACATAAGAGACAGTATTTCGACTTACCATATAGCCACGCCTATTTCGACAACTCGAAAAATAACGTCATGTAGATTGCGAGAATTAATTGGAACTTTCGTCTTCCAAAATTCGCTCAATGTTTCGGAAAATAGAAAACCAGCAATCACAATTAGCATCAAAGCCTGGCTCAATAAACCTAAAACATGATGGTAAATATTTAGATATGTATATTGCATTCTGCTAAAACAAAGTAATGTAAAGACTAGCCTAATTTCTTCGGTAGAATTTTATTGATTAATTTGAAACTCACGTTTTTAAAAAACACTTTATTTCAAAATTAATACAATATTCTTTATTATGTGGATTTGAATTGTGTGTGACCGAACCGGACCTAACCATAGGCTGTCTATGAACTGAGATTAAACAGACCTGACCATAGACTATCTTTAACTTTAACTGAATTATCGTTTCTGCCGTGGCTACTTTCATACTTAAATCATGCTGATCATAGCAGAAACGATACTACGTCTTATTTTAATCGCTTAGTCGGCGTAAGTGGCCATATAATTGTAGTAACATTTTAAATTGAGTACAATTTTGGAAACATCTGGGCACATTGCCTTCTTAAAAAAGCTCTTCAATTGGATGATAGCAACCAAAACATTGTTAGCCTCAAACAACTTTTTTGGAGAAGTCTGATCGATTTTACTGATATAATATTGTTCAACTCTTCGCAACTTTTATAATAACAAAAAGGGACAGTTGCCGACATTTCGGTTTTATTCGTCGGTTCGGTGGTTCACAAAATTAGGTCGGTGTTCGGCACCTCAATGACAACACAATGGGATAGCCTTCACCACAAAATTAGTTCGGTAAACAAATGCAAGAGGCGCGTTGTTGGCGGGAAGAAAAATGAAACTCGCCATGTGGCTGTCGTTAATCATCACTGTAATCAG
>NW_026018814.1:13495991-13533100 GCF_020466585.1 Dendroctonus ponderosae
ATACCTTGCTACGAACAATAAATTCACAGAAGTAAAGGCTGCGTCTCATGCATCCGTTTATATGATGATACGATGATACGAAAGTGTTTCTATTGATTGGAGATCTGCGAATTCTTCCGCCAACCATTAGAAAGACTTTCGTATCATCGTACCATCGCATAAGCGGATGCATGGGACACAGGCTTTACAATCATATTGTAATTCATAAATCGATATTCCCGCTTATTTTTAATTTAGGGACCGAAACACCTGGCAGAGAGCGCGCATAAGCGATCACGGTCGTTTGCATGGAGTTGTCACTTCTGGTTCAGAGGTGTTCTGTGGTGTTGGGTATTGCCGTCTCGAATAGGAATCGCGCAGCGGAAAGCAAAAAAATACAGTCCACTTTTTCTACACGCCGACAATTTTGTTATCATGTTATGGTTTAAAATATCTATAACCAAGTTTGCAATGGTTGACGATATGCCTGAACACATTGCTTCATCATATATTTGTAAACAAAACTGGTTTTCGAATTGAAAGTATGTGGATTTTAAGCACGATTTTATGGCCTTGATAAATTCTTCTGCAATTGTTGTATGGCGTTTGAATATATTTAATTTTACTTTTTTATAAAGTCTATTGCATAAAAAGTTGTATAGTCTGTAAGTATATTTGCATATAACAAAACTTTTGTTTTTTATTTTAATAGAACCATAAATATTCCACGAAAGAATGATGTAAAATTCTGATTTTCTTAGTAAATCTTTTAGAATGTTGAGTAACTATTTAGATAATTTAGATAACACAAACAAATCAGAACTGTTCGATACTTCAAAAATCAACATTTTTATGAACCTTCATAAAATAGAAGATTTAACATAATATTGTACAGAATGCCAACGCCAAAATTAAAACTAATAATGATAATATCGTTACCGCAAATATATCGCATAAATGACAACAAAAACATTAAAAATTATAAAACCATGTTTTATTATTATGGGACATGAAAACTACAAACAACTTAATTAATGACTACCAAATCTCTTTGATACTACTGGCTTTTTGAGTCAAAAGCGGCAAAGAAAAAACATTATTTTACTTGCCGTTTCGGCTATTTTTAGTCATCCCCAGGACATAAACATTTATTGTTTGTTACAGAATATCTTTTACCAAATAATACCACGGCCACTATCAAATTCCAACAARTTTGAGTAATGTTTATCAAACTTTAATTTAAAATTTACAAGAAACGGTAAAATAAATTTATATTATTACTATTTATTATTAATTAACTTATGACAGTACATATTTAAAATAATTGATATAAAACCAGGAATATTAAACCGAGAAACCTGGATCACGAGATTATTGAAAGAACGGGATATTGATTTGCCAAAAATTAATGTTAGCAGTTGCTTAATTTTTCGACAAAATTCGACGGAATTTTAATCCCTTTGAATAATATCGGAAAAAATGTTCGCATCATTGTAAAACATAGCGTACATCGTACACAAGATAAAAGCATTTAAAATGAAAAAACAAAACTATAAATTTCACTTACCAATACGTGATTGATGTAATTGGGAAATATTAATTTGCGGGCGTAGATCAGCAGCACTTCTTAGTGGTTCTGACTCTTGATTGGTATTGGCAAGCTGAAGTGGTTTAGACATAAAACCTCCTCTGACCTGCAAAGGATTGTGTGAAACTATGTTTCACAGCTGTTTCCAAATGATTACATGTAAATTATAGAACTGCACCTACCTTAAAATACACTTCCACGCCATAAATTAAAAAGAAGATAACCACTATGAACATAAGCACGGCATAGCATCCATTGAACAAGTGATTATAAAATCCTGGATCATCGACTGGTGGCTTTGCAAGTTGGGTTGTTATAAACTCGGCAAAAAGTAGTCCGTAAGATATTATGTTAAACGTAATAAAGCCCAAGAATGACTTTGATATAAATTGGGGCTTCTCATAACGAATTCCTTGAAGATGGAAAACCTAAAAAATATAGTAATGTTATGGGGCACAATTTTCAGTCGCATTTAATCTTGATAATAACAAATAAAAATCGAAATAATTTTCAACCAAAAAARAACTATTTGAAYATGAYYAMGTCAGGAAGATTCTTACAACTAAGTATASACATTACAATTATGATTTMAWTATTGCGTTAGTTAAAGGGATTAYWTTRGTGCAAAGAARACTTTTTAGTTCTTGCAAGGATTCTGCAAATAAAAGCTTTTCCAGAATGGTCAGTCAGGTCAATGTCGCGAGRCTCAATAAAATGYGATTTTTTTTCAATATCTTTTACACCAKATAAAAAATGGGKAAGAAACATTTTGAAAACTAAGTTTTATTCAGATTTTCTTCGAATCATTTATTTATAATTTTCCGAAATTACTTTTCGAAACGGCATTTTGTTAAGCACGAAACCTCGCTTACTTAATTMTAATTGATTCTRTGTAGCTCTTATTCTTCCAAAATCATTATAATTGACTCAGCGCCAAYTAACTAGWTCMAACTWGTRGGTACTTAAAGCATTTYATATTACTGYACCRRCAMTWTTTTTTAATACATACATTATATGAACACAACTGACTATTTATTCACTTCAATTCTTGTATYTGTATCAGTAGKTAGATGGATTAATTATGTTACAGAAWWTTTWTTAAAKGATTTYATAATAMTAAAATCAACTTTTTACCCTTTCTWTRAAACCGTATTAACCGCAAATGCTTAAATTCCTTAACGACACACTTACACGATTGTTATTTTTCGAGTTACATGATTAGAAATTAAACAATAAGCCACTTGGAAAATAAAACTTTGATTTTTTCTTACTGAGACAATCACAAACAATAGCACATTGTTTAGCTTTGAAATAAGTGCATTTATGCGACCTCATTAAAACTTATCAGTCATTGTTTTCACATTAATCATTTTTACCAGAATATGGACGTTTAATCTTGGTATCGATTAATTATAAGCTATTGCAGCAGCATACAAGTAAATATGTTTTTTTAAATCAATCCCGTTGATGGAATTATAAAAATACATATATATTTTCTTCGAACCGAAGGGATTTTTTTATATGAAAATTCGACAAGACCCGTACATTTTATTTATAAGGGGGCTTTGAATGAATATAATAAAATAAATAAATATGAATTTAAATATATTTTAAATCATAAATACAAATATTTATTTAGAGTGTCCCCCTTACAAATAAAATGGACTGGTCTTTCCGATTTTTTATATTTTCAACTGCAAGAAAGATATTAAGGGTGGGAAGTTTTCAAATTGACACCCTGTACATGTATTTATTTATTTATTGATAAATAAGTTAAGGTCATTGAAACCTTAAATTATGTCACAATGTTGATGGGGAATAATGTAAAAACTCGGTTTCTATTAGTTTTTTTTATGGAAAAGAGTTAAAAATGACTAAGCATCCAGGCAATTTTTTTAAACAAATATCTCAGTTTACAGCGTATTTATGGTTAGTTTTTAAATTATGCTCTTCAAAACCTAGAACGTATAATGTCGAACATGGATAAAGTTTACCTTCCTTGGGGAAGGTAAGTTCAAATCTTATCCATGGCAAACGCACGAAATACGCAACGTTTTGTATGTACGTACAATCGTATTGGCTTTTTAGAGAAAGTAAAATGTTTTCATCAATTTATTGAACTGAACACATGCTAAAAGCACCACTAATGATTAGCAACGATTAGATCGATCGGTACTGTTTGTCCGCGGACTTTATAAGATACATAATATTATACCTAATTTTATGGATATATTTGATAGATCGTCAATTACTTGATATAAACATCCACATTTTAGCATCTTGTCGTATTCTTAATTTCATTTGATACTTAATCGTTAAATGAAAGTTTTTTCCATAATACATTCTGTAAAAATGCATCTTATTCTAAAATAAACTGAAATCGCATTATGAAAAAAACATGTGACAGTAATTGCAAGGAACAGGTATTTAATTAATATGCCGATCTAATAACTTACCCCTTAATAGTGTATTTATGTTTTGCCACAAACCAAACACAATCTCAAATGATTGTATATAATGGCAAATGATAGTGCAATGTCGATAATACAACCTTGCTAATCATTTGTTTACTATAAGCTCATAGTCTTCTTTTGGTAAATGGCAATATTAACTTTGATTCAGATCTTAATATGGCATCAATAAGTAATTAACGCATATGCTTAATGTTTTCATTACTTAATTTAGAATGCATTTTCATTTATTAAATTAACCCGGCAGTAGAGTTACGCATGTGGGTTCATGTCTAGGTCGAAGTGCTAATGAGGCGAGAGGGCCACTTACCGGCCTCTCAACGACTACGACTACTATATCATTTACATTAGTAGTCGTTGATCTATCTGTATTCAAATCAAATTCACTAAGCGGTACCTTCCATTCCTTCGGCGGATAGGACGAAAATCACAGATCTTTTTTTATCTCCAGAACAGTATCTTCGAATTACAATATGAATATTAATGATTGCTTTGATCTTGAATCAGACCATTCAGAAGTAGTTGACTATGAGTGAAAAAATAATTAAAAGGGAGGCCCCACACAACAACGGATTGGAGGAGCTTCCAAGCTGACCTACAAGAGGAAATCACGTTGATCGTAATCTTGAAAACAGCCGAATGACTCGACATAGAAACCCAAAAATTTACGACTCTGCTACAAACAGTTGCTCACAAAAACACCAAAGAAATTGCTCAAATCACGAAAGCTGTAAACTATCCGGATAAAATTCGGATTTTACTCAAAGCAAGAAGATGGCAACAAACACATTCATTCTAGCGATAAGGCATTATTAAATAGACAAACTCAAAAGCTAAAACGTGAAATTTTCAGATTCAGAATTCTCTCAATTCCTTTACTTCCACATTTACCAGCAGAAACGAAACTGAATATTTCTTGTGGCGGTTATTGGTAAGTTGGATTTCGATCAAACCACTGTACAATTCATCAAGAGCATCGAATATCTGATGAAATAGAAAAATCACTAGAAGTAAGTAAAGAAGGTCTGTTCAGCAATATTCCTCGACGTAGCGTAAGCATTCGACAAGGTATGACATGAAGGTCTAGTCTATAAACTCAGTTAAATGCTACTCCAACCAAACGTGAAATTTCTCACTTTATATATCACTATAGACTTCAGAATCAAGCAAAAATGAAGTCCAAGTTTAAAGAGTTGAAAAATAGTTTAAATTGCGCAATACAGATAGCTAATTGGCAGGCAGTCCAAAATGACTGCACAAGAAACTTTTAATATACAAACAAATTACTAAACCTACGGAAGTTCACTACAGCACAGTTTGCGTGTAAATATCGACTATCAAAAAGCTTTAGAAAGTCGATGTACTGACTTATTTAAGTACCCTAATTTTAAGATAGTAGATAAATACTGATGGTTGTAGTAATGTGGTTTAGTAATTCAAAATCAACTAAAAAAAATAGGCAGCATAAGTGAATGTGTGATGTTTGCTTTCTGTTTGGAAAGCAAAGTAGCATTTGATATTTGATTAATTCATGCTATTTTAAGCACAGTTTTTCTTCAATTGAACTTGAGCAATAGCTGAATCCAACAATAAAAAGAGTGTAATTTCCCAACTGATATCAAAATGCTCTGCCTCTTATGAAAATTACTTAATGTACCTAATAATAACTTGAAATGAAATATCAAATATCAACAGTTTCATGTTTTTAAATTAAGTACCGTTGAATACTAAAAGCCGAATTAGCGCTCTGTCCACCAAACATATGCAAACAAAATGCGTAAGTTAATCGCACGCATAAGTTAATCGCAGTTAACGGATGTGATGTGTTAAAACAAGTGAATTACAGGCTATAGAAACATATTACATAATAACTCTATTTCATGCGGAACAAATTTATCATTGTATAATTTATCTATATATTTATCGCCTGGCACAATGTCACCTTTTTTATTAGTTTTATACCAAGCTTGCAGTGTGCTCACGAATACATTTAGCAAAATAAATAAATTTGTATTATAGATTGATTGCAAAATATCTTTATAAAAACAATGCGATTGTCTCAAAATTTAAATTGGCATATAAAAAGGTAGCAAATAATGCATGTATCTATATCTATATTACCAACTTAGAGTTTGGAGATAAACCGGCCGCCGAAAAAGGCTCATACAGCCGTTGCAGTTGCTCCATATCGCGGTGGAACACAAATGTTTTGTGGGGGTATTATGTTTAATAGAAGGATCCCATTTATTCACATATCGGGGTCGATGACAGGTGCATATTACCTTGCAAATGTTCTTATTCATAGAATTATACCCCTACGTGATGAATTATTACTTTCCTGACTGTGTTTCAATTCCAAATCAAATTCATTCCTGGGTTTCAGTAGAAAATGCATGCCAAGGCTTAAAGCAGCAACAACGCTACACATAAAAACTGATGATGGTGGAAAAATACACCGAAAAGTATTTTGATTGATAAATACACCCCACCCAACTACTATACGAACGCACAAACATGACAAAGATCTCGGAAAGACTCATACAGCTACAGACAAAATGGACAAACAACCCCTACAACTGGACCATACTGAATCCCCTTTGTCTTACAAGACCAACCAGACAATCCCGCTTCCGTTTCCCTACATTAACGCTACTCGAACACTTACAAACGCAACGGACTAGTGGACAATAAAATAATTTCTTCTTGCCACTGAAATCTTATTTATTTAATAACATTGTTAACCTAGAATGGGAGAATTTTCATATTTGTTTTTTATTTAGATTGGGACTGCATGTATTAAACAAGGGCAGAAATACCGATAGGTCGATAGCCTTTTTTAGAAATAAAGATGTTTACTACTACTACTAGAGACAATAAATGACTGAAACCCAGGAATGAATTTTATTTGGAATTAATTATGTTGTTGGTTAGAAATTGCATTTTTCTCTTTTTAAAATTTTTGCATCCGGAGTGTAATTTTCTTTTTATAACTGATAATTCGTTGAAATTAAATTAATTTTGCCGTTTTTTAGAAGCTTTTAATATAGATTTAACACCGGGGTCTGCAAGGTTTCACAAATTTTTTAAATATCCAAATAACTAAGGGGGTGCAAGACTTTTGAAAGCGAGTGTATTTAAGTGCATTCTGAAAATTGTTAGTGCCGTTCAATTTCTAAGCGATTATTAGGTTTTCTTTAGTTTTTTACTATAATACTTACTTAATTAGTATGTGTATTTGCTATAATATAAATTTAACATTAAAATATCAATAAAACTCGTGGTGTGTGTATCGTTATTTACTCACATACACTTTCTCCACATGATGTCAAACTTATGGCATTCCTAATTTGAACAGTTGGATACTTATAGCCGAGCAAATTCCGGAAAAATATGGTTCATATTAAATAGACTTAATCCTTACAACAATCATGTTTTTAAAAACGTTCCATAAAATAATATTACATTTCTAGATGCAAATGGGCGTAATTAGTTCAAAGATCATGATTTCAGATGTGCGAAACTGCGCAATTCTCACTTAAGTTTCTCTCAAACTCTCACTTTAGTAGTGCTACAGCGTGCTATATCTGAATATCGCTATATATTCTTTGATGGATATAATGCGGCTATAATGTTAACTATAACGAGTTTGTGTTTTTTTACGTTATATATTTAAAAACGATTCTTTAGTTGAAAATGGTTAACACATATCTATAAAGATAGCAAAAGAAGCCATCCCTTTCTAAATGTTTAAATATTTGCATACAAGGGATGCCCCATCGTTGAGAAATTCATGTATATCATAAGAAATGCGTTATAATACTCATTTCGTATTCGCATGAAATTGATGCATATAAAATAATAAAAAAACGCTTGTATTTATTTTGGTTAACTACTGATAGAAGCATTTCTTCCATCTTAGTTTGTACCTCCGTTAGTCAACTTTTTCCCAGTTCAATTCCGATTACAAGTATAAACATTCAACATGGTTTACACGATAACCGAAAGACTCAAGAATGTTCGCTTTTATTTAAAAGTGTTTGCTAAAAAATAATAAATAGCGCCAAATTATATTAAAAAAATACATACCTCGGCCCAGAAACATACTATCAAAGAGGCGCTGGACATTAGAAGAGGATAGTAAGAAGACAGCAAACTACTGGACCACCCATATTGGAACGATTCCTGAAAAAAAAACATGATTACATAATTACTAAAAGATCCAATGTTTCACTGAACTGAGTGAGCGTCCATCACAATATAATAAAATTTTACAGTGCACGTTAATAATACCACCTAAAGTAATAACCAGCAAGAAAAATTTTCCGTAAAGAGTTTTTCTATTAAATTGGCATATTGTTAATTTCGATCGCCACGGGCGGATAAAATGATCAAGACGAGAAAAAAGAGTGCATGTGACTATGATGCTTAACGAACGTTATCGAACGTTTAATACACAATAACATATTTTCAATAAAATTAATACGCATTCCATAAATTCGTATGTTTCTTCGTAAAAGGATATGTGAAGGAAATAGTTACATTCACCCATAATGTTACCCAAACAAGCAATGATTAGTATACATCTTAACATACAGAGTGGCTCCCGGTTGATAGCACCTTAAAATATATTATATACAGAGCGTCTCATTTGAAATAGAAAAGTTGATACTACTATTTGGTAAAAGCGACAATTCGCAAAGAGGGCAATTATTCAGAATAATCCAAGTATTCCCTTTATGCCAATATGCCTTAGTTCTCCACCACCCGTGAGCCACCCTGTATATAACACATATTTTATTATAAACATACAGGGTGTCCCGTAAGCACATGATCAAAAGGGTACTGCGATATTCTTTGAATAAAAAAAAACGATCTGACCTAATTTTTATTAACAAAAAAGTCTGGCTGGGATCTTACGTAAGATTCATAGTTTGATGAAACAATCGAGTTCAGCACTGGTTTTGGACGAGTGGTGTATTCTTGAGTGTAAAACTACCAGAACTTTTTATTTGCTGGATRGAATCAKCTCATTTTTTTTTGGTTGATGCACTAATCATTTGTTCACAATTTTGTGCTCTTCGTAAAATCTTGTAGCATTCATAGTTTTTGCTCAAAAAAAAATGTCTGTTTTCTAGCCACTTAACAATGCTAGGCATTTACTGCAAATAAGCGCCGCGTAAACGCGTACGCTTTCACGCAAGTTSTCTTCGCMAAACCCTAATACTTTGACCWTGTCGGTCACTTCTTCATTAGAAAAGGTTATTCGAAACGAATTTGTGAGATTGATTGACTATTAATTTATGMCTCGTATCACGATATTTGCAGTTAATGTCTAACATTGTTAAGTGGAAAAACTATGAATGCTACAAGATTTTACAAAGAGCACAAAATTGTAATCWAATAATTAGTGCATCAACCAAAAAAATGGGTTTGATTTCATCCACCAAAAAAAAAAGTTCTGKTAKTTTTKGWACCACGACCCTCAAGATTTCTCCASTTGTCCAAAACGGATGAACTCGATTGTTTCATCAAAATATGAGTYTTAGAKCAGAACAAATTCACAGCGAGTTTCACTAAAATACATCGTACCATTCTCCCGATATTTTGAAATACATAATTAACAAATAATTTTTTTAAAGAAYTTTTACCATCAATARCAGAAGAGCCAGACAGTTWTTGTTAATAAAAGTTAGGTCAGATCGTCTTCCTTTGGCGCAAAGAATATCGCAGTATCCTCTTGATCATGTGCTTACGGGACACCCTGTATAGAATATGTAAAAAAACTGGTCTTCATGCATGAGTGACAAAAGCGGACTATTTTTAACTAATTGCCATTAAATAAATATTTTCTGCTTAGAAGTAATGAGTTAATGCAGAACAAATCCATGAAAAACGCTGCAAGTGGCCAGCCTTGACTCAAACATACAATCTGCTGTTTCCAATTATAAATAGTTAATCAGTGGGGATAATTTAAAAACCAACAGTCCGCCACACTAACAACTAATCTATGATTCAAGGCAATTGTGTAGAGTGCACATGCACTAACAATGAACTTTACGCGCGTTTGAGATAAGAAACAAACGCATTTGATAACATGAATCGTTTCGAGAATATAGGCTACCGAATTTACTGGAACAAACAATTTAATAAAAAATTGGAATTTTTAAATCTATAACGCTGGCCCAAATTGCTTGCAGCCACTTAGGCTTTCAGTTGAAGTTTGCTGATACCATTTTATTGAAGACATGCATATGAAAAATGTATGTCAGCCAACGTACAAACAAGTGCTATTTTCAATTACTTGGTTTAATTTGCACCGATAATATAGTAAAAATCTAGAAAAAGTAAACAAATAATATCGTTTCGACATTTCGATCGTTTGAAATTGCTTTGTCCGCTTTTTCCGAACTGATTACTTAATTTAATTGGCTGTAGATTTAATAATGTACCTACTTCGATACAAACGTGAATACTCACAGGAAATATAAAATAAGCTCCTCTTAGCAAACTTGCAAAGCAAATAACCAAGTATATTAGCTTCTGAGTTGTAATCTTGCAGGCCTTCAAAGTTGTTGGGGCTTTTAGTCGTTGATATTCTGAGATACAGCACATTATAAGTTGTATAGCGCAGACTATGCCTAAAGAAGCGAAAAATATGTGAAAAATAGAGAAAAATGTGTTAACTTATAAAACTACACACCAATAAAGAAAAAGACTCCTCCAATTCCTGCATGATAAGGTAAGTTGGGGTCGTCACATAATTCTCCTGTAAACCTTATGTTGCACATACAGGTTCCATTCCAACATTCCCCTCGCCCAGAACAGTCTCTACTACAGCTAGAGCTTAGTCCAGACATGTAAAGTAAATGCCGAAACATCACTTAAATGGTCCTGAAGACTATAAATAAAGGTAATTTAAATAGATCAAAGGATGACATGTAGTCATCTTATTTAAAAATTGCACATTACCTGTAGTCCAGTCCGGAGTGGTTAATATCAAGCAAGCACTCTCCAGATAACAACGGAATTATAGAAAGCACTTGACAAACTATGAACTTTTATCCAATTCACAAAACACAATACAAAACAACAACATTGCCAATGTAACATTTGACATTTGCCACCATTTTAGTTCTTTGTTGTAAAATGACACATGACAGTCCTGACTGACAGAAGTCAAAATAGACTTGTGACCAGGGGTGGCCATACGTACGGTAATTACCGTACATGTACGGCAATTTGGGCAATTGTACGGTGTAGGTCCCGAACGCGTTACCGTACGCCAATTGTACGATATTTCCAATAAAAATCAATTTAAATGCAAGAAGTGCTATACTTTTCCTCGTTTCTGTGCGTAATAGATTTTTCTCTCAGCCATATAATTTAGGTATTGACGACAGATATATTATATTCTTGTTGATAACATTTCAAACGACAAACCATTATAGTATTGCTTGTATCAGTATTCGAATATGGAGTCTACAGAGTTTTTTTATTTTTAAGGTATGGAGTTAATTCGAAGTTGGTAAATTTTATGGCTTCAAATGAGAATCAACCCTGGACCACAAAATATCCCCCCCAGGGGGTATGTTCTGTGCCCTGGACAGAGGAGGCAACGATTGAACTATATCCACTTTTTGGAAAACTTAAAAAACATGGTTCAGACATACAAATTATTGAAAAACATGTTGGACATATTTTTTGAGCACCTCAATCTTTTTGACATTATAGGAACAAAACAATTAGTAGTATGTACTTACAAAAGTATATTTAATACTTTCCCTTAAGGCATATGTGGATATCCTTCCTCTTCCAACTAATCTAATTTATTTAAAAGCATCGCTTTAAATTCGCTGTTGCTTTTCAACTTTGCTCCATCCTATCCATTTTTTGCTTGTTCCTTATTTTCTCCTGTTCCTTTCATCTGCACTGACCCAGCTGGGCAATAGAGATGTTTGAAGTCGGCTCTTCGGGTGCCTAGCTGGTTGTTCATCGTTTTTCTTTTCAAATGTTCCTCCTAAAATCTGTCTCTCATTTTTGGGCGGTGGAGCGCTTAGTGCCACCGTAATTACGTATTCGTCTATATCCATTTGATCTGTGTGCTTTAAGGCCACTTTTGCTTGTTGTTCACTTTCAAATTCGATATATGCTAATCCCTAACAGATAAAAAATAACATTTTCAAATTGGCCAAACTATAAGAGTTCATTTTTCGTTCTGTTGCATTTTTTACAGTTTTCTCTACTCACATTGATTTCAGAAGAGCGATTTTTTTTAAATTAAAACGGGATGTTTATGGCAAAAATCTTCATCTTTTACCTATATCCCTAATACCTTTTTATATTAACCCGAGATGTTTTAGGGGATTTAAAAAATTTAAACAACATGTAACGTTAAATGATGTAAATATCGCTTAATATCAACGGCAAAAATATAATTATTTACCTTTGGTTGTCCACTCTTATGCAGGACTGGACGTACATCTTAAGCACCATGGTTCTGGAATATTTCCTGGATTTCCTCTTTCGATTTCTTAATAGGCAATCCAGGCACAAACAGTTTATTCTTCTCTTCGTTGGTGGCATGTTTAAATATGGGTTTCCTTTCAGTTCTACTAGCTTTGATTTCAGACATGAATATCGGACGTCCATCCAGCGGATCCCTATCCCGAGCCAAGGCCACTATGACTTGGAAAAGCTACCATTAAGACATCTTTCGGTGGCACTTAAATCAATTACTTCTTATTCAGTTTTGAATTCGATCATAGAATAAGGCCTATAATTCGACATAGCCGAAACACCTGGATTTTCCTTTGCGATCCGTTGCTGTTTATAGCTGCAGCGTTTAAAAAAATTGTCTTGTTTTTCCTCACTCACACCCAGGTAATATGTTGCTCACAAAGAGTGGTTTTTTGGTTTTTCTCTACTAGAGGTTTGGGTTTTAATAGTTCCTCAGGCTTCTCTTGAGGTTTTGGCTTATCTTTTACACCATCCTTTTTCATTCGTTTCGTTTCAGTGTCATCGTTACGTATTTTTTGTTTGATGCCTTTATGCATTTTACGTCGTTTCGGCACGACTCGTTATGACCGGAAACAAAATTTGAAGTTTCTAAAACAGCAGCAAGTTGGAAAACGTCTAACGTGCATGGTCTACGTAAATCTCCCTATATATAACCCTCATAACTTGTATCATTTGCATTATCATGTTTATATATAAATCTTATGTACAGGGCTTTACCCTTTTTTTACTCTTACAACTACAAGGTTCATAAATAATATTCGCTAAAAATTGTTGATTTTTTTAATAATTAATAAATAATCAGTGACGCCCAAGTCAACATTGTAAGATGACTTTAGAGGTGTCAAATTGACGTGAGTGAACGTCAGCTCGCTGCCTGGGATTATTTCAGAATTTGCATTAAAAAGGCAAAGAAAAGTATATTTAAATTTGGCTGATTGATATAAATACATTAACAAGTATTTCGTTCTCTTGTAAATTTAAAAAGCAATTTTAATTTACAATATTTTCTATAATTAATTGTTTAATTTAAGGAAAATTTGACTCAGATAAATTCTAATTAATTCGTCGGTCAATGAAATCTTGAGATCAAAAACTAATAATTTCAACATGCATAATACATACATGGCGATAAAAATTTGCCTAAACCTATTCCAATGCAGATGGCTTGAGCAAGCGCACTATGCGTGGCTTCATCGGCAAGTAATATAAAGTTATTTACTAAGTCGGGAAAATGTCATACATACATACATATTTTTCATCAATATATATAGTAAACTAGTGGACAAATATTGAAAAATTAATTGAAAATAAGAGTACAAATCTGTATGCAGGTTCCTTCTATGTCAACGAAGAAATGTGCGGCGATGCCGGTGGCGCATTACTACCAGCTAACTTCAGTATGATAGAAAACAGTTTGTCGACATTTGAGAAATGTTCGCGTCCCTGTTTTTCTAAACGAGGTAATGTTGTTATTTTAGGAAATATTCATTCAGGAGTTAGGAAAAGTGTTCGATTTTTTAATGCAAAACTCGCGTGGACTGAATACATATTTTAGCGTACCTATTTGTGGCTTATTCGACTTGTCCTACCTCAACGTTTTCAAGCACTGTTACGTTTGATGCTCAGGTAAATGCTTTTAGGCGTTTTACCTATTTTTAACTGATATATAGGGGATCGCTTTTGATATTTCGATTCAACTTCAATGTTTCATTGGTAACTGCTGTTATCTTAAGTTATTCCGCAGTTTATTAACCTTTTTGTTGACAAATTATTTCTGCATGTTTTGACATTTCCTGCAGGGAAGGATTTTCGCTTTAAATAAATTTTTTATTTGCACATTTCAGATTATTTATTCATTGTTGAGCTTCTAATTACCTTACGTTACTCCCATCTAATTAGGGTCTGTGTAGCTGAGATTCTAGTCTATAAGCTAAGGTGCTATAAACACCCTACAACTGATAATACCTACCATGTTTAGTCCTTCGTGAGATTCACAGGATTATAAAACAATATATACTTATGCCCATACATAGAAAAGTTATACCGAAGCATCCAAAACATTTTTAAATAAACTAAGGCTTATGTAGCTATTAATGGTTAGGTTTAGGGGTGATTAGGCTAGTGCCGATACGAATGATTCATATATGTACTTAATAAAAAAAATTAATAAGAGGCATGGAGCTGGCGGACAATGTTGTTGAGGTTCCAACTTTAAGAAAAAAATAATAATTTAAAACATGGAAACGGTTTTTTGCTGTTTGCAGCTATACGTGACCTAGCGGAAAATGTTCAATGGCAGAGTTGTAGATAATAAACAAGTTTAAAACTTTTACATTTAACACTTTTCTTCCACGAACAATTGTCTTGATATTTTTATTTTTATTATGTTATTTATTTAACATTTTCAAGATTTTTTGCGCCACTTACTGGAATAAAATTATTTAAACTGTAATAATCTTACATGAAAGCAACTAATATTTTGAAAATAGAGTCCACTGTTAACAGAAATAATGAAGAAAATTGAATGTCATTGAAAATATTGAGCAAATCATGATTCTTCAGAGATAATTTTCAGTTTTTGCAATTTTCAGCGGTTTATCAATAAATAAACCACTCAGTCATATGGATAATTTTAAAGTAGACGTTACAACAACCAAAATTCCCACTTATACACATTCGAAGTACAAAAAAATGTCAAGACAATTGTTCGTGGAAGCTAAGGGTAGTTTTTCCGAAATATGTACATGACTTGAAAACTAATCTTCTGAACTGCAAAAAAATCATGCTTATTTAGTGGAATTAAATACTTTTGCAGATCTTCATGTAAATAAAATAATTTATGCGCGAGAAAACATTTAATTAATGATAAATCGGTTTTAATTCGAGGTTTTGTCAAAAAGTGTTAAATGCAAAAGTTTTAGATTTGTTTATTATCTACAACTCCGCATTAAGTTGGAACCTTAACGATATTTTCCACTACGTCCTGGCCTGATTTTTATTTTTCAAAAAAATTATTTGCAATGCTCCAGATGGGTATAATCGCAATGGATAATTCGAATTAAAATTCAAGATAATCCAATTACATCATTCTAATTTTTAAAAATGCCTGAAGTCAGTTTGGTATTACGACAGTAGTCTTCGGTAGCGAAGAACGTAACGGATTAATTTATATAGGAGATTAGTCTTTAATTTAATTTAATTAAATTTTAAAGAAGCCTCTGAAAGATGCTGTTTTTTTTTATAAAAAAATGTTTTCTATTATCTTTTTGAAGCAACTTTTTCTTAGAACATCTACGGCTTCAGTTTTTAGAGTTAACATAATAACATTTTCCGCTGGATGTTGGATTTGTTTGACGTGTAAATATGTCGTGTTTCCAAGAACTACCAAAAAAAGGTGAATTTGAGAAGAGTAGGGATGTCTAATGGTATGAAAATGTACATTAATGTATTATGTATTTTTCTACTGATGCGAGGTTCGAAAAATGTAGTAACATTTTTTAAATATTTCTAGAAATAAACGAGCTAAGGGAGAAAGTTGAAATCAGCTATTTTTCAGTTTTACCGTGTAGCTCAGGAACAAATCATTATTTAGAAAAAAAATAAAATAAATGTTTTTCTTAAAAATCGAGTTCATAACACATAACGTTTCTTGGTTACCACCACGGTTTCCGAAATAACTCATAAAAATGGCCAATTTTGCCCACCATGTGTACATTCAAACGCAGAACCAACTGAAATAATTTTTGTCGTGGATGAATGTCTACAAAACTGTTTTTGCTTTGTGCTTTGTGTGATAATATAGTTCTTGTTTCCATAGCCTACTACACATTTTATATCTTCTTTTGAAGTATTACGGCAACAAAAGGAGAAAAACATACAATAGTTATATGGTAAAATTCAGAAAAAAATAAGGATTTTAAAAGGCCCACAGTCAACTATGATTACCATTTAAAAAAACACTTGTTTATTTTTTATCTCGTAAATCAAGTTGACTATGACGAGTTCTAGTTTATTGAACTCAACGCAAAAAGTTCTACCAAAGACAATTTTAACTTTTTTTCTCATTTAAGCAGTTTACGAATTACATGATAATTAAAAAAGTGTTGATTTCTTGCGTTTTCAGGATATTTCAGGAAGCAAGTCGGGTACCTAAATTTTGAAAACGGTAATGAATAGGCAATCGAATTATGCCCAATTTTGCCCATTTAACGGATTCTCTATCTTTAAAAATGTAAAAGTTACCTATACAAAGATTCAGAGAATGGCCACCCTGTATATTGTAATAGAACCTATAACTAGGACAATAGCAAATTGTTAGAATAACAACTTAAGCCAAGCAATTGTGTCAAGGATTCTTGCGAAAACTGAAAACTACCTTCCAAATTAACAAGATTCAGCTGTATCAAGAAATTTTCTATAACGATTTTGAAAAGCTCGTGGGAATTTGGTACAAAGATAAAATTGCAGTTAACGAACACGAGTATTTAGTCAACTTTCATATCGACACTTCGCTTCTGCGAAATTAAATGTTTCCTCTCCATATCAGTGTACTTTCAAATATAACTTGGAATGAAGTGTTCGCTCCAGGATATCACTGATGATATATTTGAGCCATTTGTGACAACATTCCTCAAAACATAAATAAGTAACAATAATTTTGACCCGTTTCGCAATTGATTCTTCAAATTCTAATAAACATACTTCAATCACTCGCTGGACAGAGAGAAATTGAAAATGCTTTCTGATGATATGTCGCCACCAGGTAATTCAAAAAAACATTATTGAGGTGCCTGGAGAGCATTTGGCAGGGGGTAGTGAGTTAATCATACTCTCAATTATCGTTCCCCATTATTTCATATTAGATTATTATGTACTAAGATATGCCTTTTTAAATGCGCTGTTGGTTAAGAGTTTTTAATTATTAGTTTGATTGAGACAATGTCATTACAAAACATACATTTTCAGATATAACCAGCCATGACAGAGATAGTGTATCCGGCTGGTTGTCGCCCTATTAGCGACGACCTCGGATCTGATGAACTGATTCGTCGTCTGAAAACCCTGGCACACACTCTACAAGCTATGGGACAAGATGATGGGGCATACAAGCAGTATGTGCCCTTAAGTGTACACTTGGCTGAAGAACAGTTTCTTAGCCATCCTTCCAGAGATGTCCAACTTCTAATTGGTATGCCGTTTTGAATTCAATCGCTTTGTGTTTATTTACTGTAATTAGGAACGTAGCTTTGTTTGGGAAACCCAGCCTGTTCGGGAGTTTGGTATGCTTCTAATTTATGAGAGAGTCGATTGCTTAGTATTTTTGTTAGCAGTTTACATAGGTGCGACATTAGTGTTATAAGCCTATAGTTCTTCAGGTCTCTGTGGTTATCGTTTTTAAATATTAGCATTACTTTGGAAAACTGGAAAAGTTCCAGACATTGATTGAAAAGTATTCTAAGAATAGTAAAGAATAGTGAAGAAGTTTTTCTCCGCCCACTTTTATCATATCTATTAGCACTTCATCCATCCATGCTGCTTTATGGTTAATTTTTTTTCAATGTTGCTTTAATTTCGTATTTGCTGATCAGTGGGATGTCTTCGGTGTGGTGTCTTGTACTAAAAGCTCTGCGATAACTGAAACTGGTCGTCTTCCCGTAGGAACCTCCTCCCACATCAATTTCACCAATCTCTCATCCTGTACACATGACCTGCCCATCGTATTGTCTGGCCCTTGATTTCTTGTTCCACATCTCCATCCTTATACAATCTCCTAATTTCTGCATTGGATCTCATTCTATACTCATTCGTGGTAGTGCCGTGGTATGATCCGAATTTTTTTTTCAAAATCTTACGCTCAATCCGCCTGACTTTTTCTTCGTTCCCTTTTGCCATGGCTCACCTCTCACACCCATACGTCAGTATGGGTCGGACAATGTTTTTTTTCGATTTTCTCTTGATGTTTTTGTAATACTTTTCGATTTCATCAGATTATCTAGCGCGAACGTACATCGGCTTGTCGATTATATCCTACTTTTCATTTCCTCCGTGATATTGTTATCTGCGGTGTCTGCTGAAATTGAGGGTGCCGAATGTGATGTTTTTTACTCGGTTTGCGCACATATATTTCGTTTTTCCTTCGTCGTGGAAGCGAGATATGATCGTTGGTTGGAAGTGGAGAGTTCGGAGTTCGATATTGGAAAACAGTTGCGTGACCCAGTATCAGTTATTCGCTTGGATTCCAATGGGTTAGATTTTGCACGTGATTAGATGGGGACGTCCATGGTCCTTCTTAACTAAGGTTTCAACTAAAAGCTCTGCGATAACTGAAACTAACAATTAAAGGAACACTGATAAATGAAACGTKGATTCAGGTGATAATAGAGTTAAGTAATATTATACCAGTTAGCCAATGGTTCAGCTTACCTTTACGGCCATATAAAAAAACWKTTGATCTTAAGTCTTGAGAACTGAAAAAACTTTTAACCAAGTTTTGTTCATTAGTGTTGTTATTTTTTGGGCTTGTTTTTGGTTTTGTGATGTATATTTATAATTCACAGGAGGATAAAAACTGTGGTGAAATGCTTTTAGTATTGACACGATTATTAGAACGACTGGTAACGGTTTCAATACACATAACCGCCCCCGGCTAAAATCGGTCTTTCTGCTTTTGTGTTTACACTTGTATGGTATGGTTATAAAGTTTATAAATCTAAGCTTATTTTAATCTAGTCTACTTCCGTGCCTCTTCTCAAAGCGTTAACGGTGCCCGAGAGCGAGAAGAGTTTAAATTATTTGTTGTTCTTTCTAACTAATACTCTTTACGAAATGAGAAGTAGTACTGCTTTGCGTGTAGCAAGACGCCCTTAAAAAGTTAATATAGTTGCCATAGCTTGCACTCAAGTGGCATAGTCCATATATAAAAAATGAAATACTAACGCATCAGTTTCAAAGAAACTTTTTAATTGTTGTATATTGATTGTAATCTATCAATTTTTGAAAAGCTAAGTTCTGGGACAATTGAAACGGTACAAGACGTTTTTACTCAATACTCATATTCTATATATTTTTTGGCTTATTAATTTGAGATTGAAATTGCAAACAAATTAAATGTTGTATTTATTATATTTTATTCACTGATTTAAATGGGGGTAGTTCAAAAACATGAACTGGCGAACTGATGCTATTAAGGATTTTAAGCAGATACACATGCTTAAAGGTTTGTTTGCTGAAATAGATATATGTAGATGTTCTTTGAAATCATTCTAAATATGATTTTTTTAAAACTAACTCATAATTATTTGGTAGCTTGCTGTATCGCAGACGTCCTAAGAGTGTATGCTCCAGATGCACCGTATCAAGATCCAGAGCAAGTCAAAACCATATTTTTATTTTTGATAAATCAACTTTCTGGGCTGAAAGATCCCAAAGATCCAGCCTTCAAAAGGTATAGTTGCCGTTATGTAAAATATTTTGTTTTAATAGTTTATTGATTATCTGTTTTAGGTACTTTTATCTCTTGGAAAATCTAGCTTATGTGAAATCTTTTAATATGTGTTTTGACTTACAAGATTGTCAAGAAATATTTTGTGCTCTTTTTGACTTAATGTTTAAAATAGTTAATGATGAACACTCTGGTAGAGTCAAAAGTTTCATGTTGGATGTGTTATGCCCTCTTATTACTGAAAGCGACATGGTAAGTACTGTCACCTGTTAAATATAATTCTATGAAATATTGATTATTTCGGTTTTAGGTTGGTAATGATTTGCTGGACATCATTTTATTGAACATTGTGGAACCAAATAAAACCCAACATAAAAATGCTTATCTCTTAGCGAAAGAGCTTATTATTAAGACTTCAGAAACATTAGAACCATATATTCAAGCATTTTTCAACCAAGTCCTAATTTTAGGTATGTTTAACTACTGCATACGTCATTACATTTTATAATAAAATATTGATTTATAGGAAAAGAGGATCAAAATTTACAAATATCAAGTAAAGTTTATGACCTGATCTATGAGCTTAACCATATATGTCCTCAAATACTCGTATCCGTACTGCCACAGCTGGAATGTAAATTAAAAAGCGCACAAGATGGAGAACGCTTATCTGCTGTGGCTCTTTTAGCAAAGATGTTTAGCGAGAAAGACTCAGAGTTGCCAAGAAGGCACGGCCCTTTGTGGAGAGCATTTCTCGGAAGGTAATATTTGTCGAAATGATCTCGATACGATTATTGTATGATATTGTATTGTATGAGATTACGATTATTGATATTTTTAGATTCAATGATATATCTGTAGCGATTAGAACAAAGTGCGTGCAGTATTCGATGCACTTCTTATTAAACCATCCCGATTTACGGAAAGATATTACTGAAACACTTAAGATGAGGCAACATGATTCTGATGAACATGTTAGATATCAGGTAAGACTAGCTATCAAGTTTTATTTGGAATTATTCTAAAATCTATATGTTGCATCTTAGGTAGTGATGGCTATAGTTACAACGGCGAAAAACGATTTTCAAGTAGTTTCCGACTCTGAGGACCTATTAGAATTTGTAAAAGAGCGGACTCTTGATAAAAAATTCAAAATTCGAAAAGAAGCTATGGCTGGCTTGGCATTGATCTATAAAAAACATTTGAGCGATCCTGACGTTCCAAATGCTACCAAGAAAGCCGTCACTTGGATTAAGGATAAAATATTACATGGGTATTATATGGCTGGAATGGAAGATAAGTTATTAGTTGAAAGGTACTGTGTAATCGCTTCTATATACATATTTTTTTATCATATTTTTTTAAAGGTTACTGAATACTTGCCTAGTTCCTTATCAACTTCCTCCAGCGGAGCGTATGAGGAAATTATATCATTTATTAGGTACAGTAGATGAACATGCTACCAAAGCATTTATGGAACTACAGAAAAATCAGCTGTGCGTACGAAAACTGGTAAGCGCCTAAATGTTTTCTAAAAATTATTTTACTTCTAATTCTTTTTTCCATCCAACTAAAAATGTAGGTTATAGAATGGCTGGATTTACATAGGAAACTGGCTTCTGTTCCCAGTAGTGAGACTCAGAAAGAGATTGCTAACAAAGTACAGGCTTTATCTCGTTGCCTACCGGAACCTGTTAAAGCTCACGAATTTTTAAGTAAATTTAGCACCCATTTACGGTCAGTTGGTTAAGAACAATATATGTATTTGACGTTTAATTAAATGCTTTTTTTCTTTAAATATGTGTAGAAGAGACCAAGATCTCATGGAGAAGTTTGAGACTGTAGCAAGGCCAACAGTAAGTTGCAAAGATTGTTCAGAAGCTACCGCCGCTGTATTAAAAAAGTTGGGGCCGCCAGTGATGACGAACCTTTATTATAACATGGTGAAGATGTTGCTGGAACGTATTAGCTCCGTCATGATCGACCACGAGGCCTTGGGTATTTTAATAGGGTAAATACCACAGAAATGTTAGAATTATCATCAAATTGTGCTGTTGGGTTTTAAAGAGAATTAATAACTAAAACTGTCCCTGTTCGCGCAGAAGCCAGATCTTCTTACTCTGCGYAAATGTGCCTCTCATTTGCTTTACTTTTCGGCGCAATGTGCAAAAATAAATATAATTGCGAAAMAAAGTCTACAACCAACATAAAAGTGCAAGAGATAATTCGTTACTAACACGAAACAAGTTAGTAAATCTGTTTTGATTTGCAAAGTTTAAATAGGAAATAGAAATAAATCCGTTGTAATTTAAAATACTCAAAAACCTTCGGTAATACACTTAAAATGTTAAAGTAATTAAATGTAAATTATTTCAGATATGTGGCCGACTGCCTGAGAGGTGGTAATTCGATTGAAGAAATCGGACTAAATGCGGCCACTGCCGGCGATAGAGGTCTGAAGCTTTTGGTGATGTTGAGCGTAGTGTTTCCTTCGCATTTCCACTATACTGATATATTGGAATATCTGATGGACTTACTAAGATTGGACGACGTTAACGTTGCTCCATTAGTGTTAAACGTTTTCACGTTTTTGGGAAAATATAAGTGTTTATGTAAGTTCGAGTCTTTCACTCGAAAGCAAAGAGATTATGTTATAAAAAATTTCAGATGATCAATTTGCCGATGTCATGAATAGTCTGGCACCAATCTGTAAAGATTTGGCATGTTCTGGTACGCCTAAGCAAGCGAAAGGGGCGGTCCATTGCATACATAAAAACATGCCACCTCTGCACGATGAAATTTTCGCTCAGATTTTGGAATCCGTTAAAGAGAACTTGGTACCTGAATCGCCAAATTATAGAACTGCCATTGTTACTCTGGGACATATAGCATTTACATTCCCAGATAAATATAAGGTGCCCATTAAGAATATAGTTTCGAGAAAGGTAAGATTTGTGTTCAGTTTACTTACAATATGTGACTTACTGATTTTGTAGATTGTAAAAGACTTACTAGTAAAGGATCCCAGAGAAAAGAAAGATGAAGAGGATTATACAAGCGGTTGCTTAAATGATAGCGATTCGTGGTGTGCAGAGGATGATTTACCCGAAGATACTCGATGCAAATTAGAAGGTCTAAAAGCAATGGCTAGGTGGCTTCTAGGTAATAATCAGTTTATATTCTCATCAAGTAGTCTTATGATTCGATGTTTTACATTTGATATAGGTTTAAAACAGGACAACGCCTCTGCTCAAAAAACATTCAGAATGCTGAATGCTTTCATACTACATAAAGGCGATTTGTTACAGAGTGGAAGACTTTCAAAAGCCGAAATGTCTTGGCTCAGATTAGCTGCTGGTTGTGCTATGTTAAAGGTATTGGTTATTTATATATATGCTCATTCAAAATTCGCATATTTGTAGAATTTCTGATTTACTTTCCTGACTGTGTGCACTTCAATGGGGATATTGGTATTTCATGATGTTACCAACCAATGTTGACCAATTGTCAACAATATAGGTACACCAACTTACAACTTCTCAAAGTTCCTCTCCACAATTCTAAGAAATGTCTTGTAAACTTGTCTGTGTAACAATGGGTTCGCCCATATCAGCAACAATTGCAAACCTTGTTATGGAAAGCTTGGAGAAAAATATAATAACAAGCCTAAATTATAAACCAACTTTCTTTAAACGTTATGTGGATGATTACTTAATGTTTACCCAAAGATAAAATTCAATATACCCTACATTAATTCAACAATTTTCACGACACTATAAAATTTACAATAGAAAAGGATACAAAATTAATCAATACATTTTTTAGACATTATGATGATTCCGGTGAAATAAAAGCAAATTGGTATACAAAAGAAGTTTGGTCCGGAAGATATCTAAACTATAATTCATATGCACCCCAAAAATATAAAAAAAACTGTAATAACTTCACTTACAGATAGAGTTATAAAATTATCACACCCAAATTACCGACAAGAAAATTTAAAAAAATCAGAAAAATATTACTGAATAATAACTACCCAAAAATTTTTTCTGAGCCAATAATAAAGCGAAGAATTAACAAAATTTACAATTCAACTAAATATAACAATAATGAGGAAAGAGGAAACAATGCATATACAGCGTGTTTGATAAGTAGATACATTCTTTGCAAGGGGTGATAGTGCAAGTAAATTTGGTAATATTTCGTTAATAGGCCAGGTTCCGAAAACCATTAGTTTCCGATCTACAGGGTGTTAAAGTTTTAATTTAAAAAAAATGATATTTATTAATATTTCGGAAACCGCTTGGAATGATATAATGAAATTTGACAGGTTTAGTCAACTAAGAACAATACACGTTCTGTGATGAAAATGTTGTTTCTATCTTTTCCAGTGGTGTGGGTACAGGCACGTCTGTAGATAATTTTTAATATAAAAATGTTACGCCATTGATTTTTCTAAAAATAAATAATATGTGTCAAGTTCCTGTTCAATTTGGAAGAGAAAAGGTCTTTTGACTTTTTTTCTACGACGTCCCGTTTGCGAGTTTTACAAACAAATTAAAATCGATTTATTACATAGCTTAATCGGGTTGTAGTTAAGTATGGTTTAGTATAAAGACAGCAAAAATTGCGCAGTTAGATCGTATCAATTTTATTACAAAAATTATTACTAGCGTCAGTTGACATCAGTCTTAGAGTTTCTTTATTTGTTTTTTACCTATTAGATAATTTACCTGCTAATTAAAATTTTACTTATTCTTCGTATTGAAATGAGCACCAAGGTTACTTTGATACGGAAAAAAATTATGTTATTCATTAATTCTTAACTACTTAAGGTCTTGCTCAAAATGAAGGCCCCTTCTCTAACGCATGCATGTGCCTGCCTTCTTACTTCTGTCCGGGTTACCCTGACCGAAAATGTATGTCTAAGTGTAATAGCGGCATCTGTAATGCGCTGTTTCCCATACCTGAAAGTCTAACGGAGTTATATCTGGGCTTCTAGCAGGCCATAATATGGGGCGTCCTCTCCCCATCCATCGATTAGGAAAACGCTGATCAAGGTACTCCCTTACAGTTTGCTCCTACGTGAATTTGCCTACCTTGTACTCTTCCTGACTCACTGACCCTTCGATAGGTGTTTGCAAAGACACGGATATTTGGAAGCCGCCACTATTTCTGTCGCAAAGTCCATAAATGTAAAGAATATCTGCGTATTCAGCATTGGAAAACTCAGCAATTTCAACCAATAAAGTTTTCAACCTATGTGAACTTACTAGAAATTACATAAATCGCAAAAAGAAGGTGACACCTAAGTTACTCAGACACTCGAAATGACAGTAATTATTACTTTTGTTAATCAGTGACAAAAACTAGTGCAGAGTCAACTTTTTAATAAAAACTCGATTACGCTGTGCAATAAATCGATTTTAATTTGTTTACTCGTAAACGGGACGTACAGACGTCCCTGTACCCACACCACTGGAAAATATAGAAACAACATTTTCATCACAGAACGTGTATTGTTCTTAGTTGACTGTCAAATTTCATTATAATATTCCAAGCGGTTTTCAAAATATTAATAAATATCTTTTTTTTTAAATTAAAAATTTAACACCCTGTAGATCGGAAACTAATGGTTTTCGGAACCTGGCCTATTAACGAAATATATCCAAATTTAATTGCACTATCACCCCCTGCAAGGAATGCATCTACTTACCAAACACCCTGTATATCACTACCATATATTCTAGAAATCAATAAAAAAATATCAAAAATACTAAAGCCACACATTAAAATTGCGGAAAAACAAAAAACACCTTATCAACGGAATGTTTCCCAAAGCTAAAAAAACTGACAAAATGATAGTGTTTAGAATGTGATAATACATATATAGGACAAACTAAACAATATTTAAAAAGGAGAATGTACAAACATAAATATAGGCTGAGAAATACTAGTGAAAATAAAACAGCATTAACACAACATGCACACCAAATGTTGCATAATTTTAAATTTAACAACACAGATATATTAGTTAGGGAAGCAAATTATCATAAAAGAAAAATCCAAGAAATGATAAAATTAAAAAACATGCAAAAGCAGTAAGTTTCAGATCGGATACGACAACCTTAGCAACATTTACCAAACCCTAATTAAGCCATAAGTATGGAACACCCAGTACCCTAGTGAAAAAGTAAAACTGTTTCTGCTTATCTCAATGCATACATGCAATTCTCGCAAATATAGAAACTATTTCAGACAAATTTAAAGTTTCAAGAAGCCAAAGACCTAAAATAACGTTGATTTTCACCAATCACGAGGTAAATTTTTCCTTAAAATCTGCTTAAAAGTACTTGGTAAATTTGTCAAGTTTTATTTTCTTCAATATGTAAAGAGACTACTCTATTTTTGCTTGTACGTATTAATTATTTGCGAAATGTTAGTATGGTTTTGTTCAAAAATTCAGGTTTTTTTTTTCAAATATTTCAGTATTACAGTCTCACCAGAGTAATTACGTTAGCTTTGAATCGTTTTTCATAAATTTTCATTACAAGGAATTTGTGTTATATTTCCCGCATTTTAAAAATATTTATGCTTTAATCTACACCTGTCTACCCATTACCAGGTTTGTGAACAGAAAGGAGTAGGCGATCAATACACAGCAGAACAATTTTACAATTTATCCCAATTGATGTGCGATGATGTCAAGCAAGTTAGAGAATTGTTCGCCAGTAAGCTGCATAAAGGGTTAAACAAAGGTAACAAAATTGACAAACGAAACACGTTAGTTCTTTGATTAATGTAAGTTTTTTTAATAGGTTTGACCAATAAGTGCCTTCCCTTAGATTTCATGGGATATTACGCCTTAGCAGGACGTGAACCTGAAAGTCGTTTGCGTACGCTTATTAGAAATTACATGATTAATGATATAAACAGGTAAAACTTTGTATAACTCGCAAAAATTAAATTCTATATGCGAGCATTTAATTTTCAGACGAAGAGACTATGTAAAAACTATTACAATGGGGAATTCAAATGCAGAAAGCAAAGCAATGCAGCAGCTTCCTCACATCTTGCCTGATTATATGCTAGTGTTTGCTATTCCAGTACTAGCACATGAACCGAGATTAACGAGGTACGTTTCAGTGGCAAATTATTTGTAATTGTGTGTAATCCAAAAAAGTGATAGTTTTCGAGGTCATTTTTGGTCAGGTTTGAAACTGATGATTTTTTCTGGGTTTTAAGCCGTCGCGAATTAGACTTCCTTTCTAACGTTTCGCCAGCACGAATAGCTTGCCTCTTCAGAGCTATTTTGTTCGAAAGCTTACATCAGCGCAGCACGCACAGGTGGCTCCCAAAATGTCTGGAAGAAATTCTAATTCAGGACGTGATAAAAATGTATACAATTTATAAAATCATACCGTTTTTTGCGGTTTTTAAAAATATTTTTGATCCGAATATTATATTTAATAGTAGTAATTGATGGCGTGATTTTTTTTTCGCAGTAGATGTTATTATTTCGCTGTGTCGCGCGTCAAGTATACGTAGCGATCCATGAAAGCTACACCACGAAAGTCAAACTTTTTAAAGTTATTTTTAAAACAAATATTTGAAGAGATATTTTTATCAAATCTATCATCCATATCAAGATAATTGTTTCCATTGGTTGTGGATGAAGTACAATGTAACAGTCGGTTTTAATTGCCATGTAGATCTAGCGGCTCATTCGGGAATAATGGCTAAAATGAATGAATAGACACACATGATATATTCAATATGATGTACTTTAGGTGGGATAATGTGGCAGAACTTCAAGTAGCACAGCAATGTCTTTGGTTCATCTTGGAGCCTTTAGTCACTAAAAATGACTACTTCAGCTACGGCTTTTACAAAACACTGATAGAAAAAATGAAGAACCATAAAGATGCAGTTAGACCAGAGGACGATCATTTAAATTACGTAAGAAATTTTATTTTTCTATTAGTTTTTAGAATCTGTTTGACTACCCTAGAAAAAAATTACGATCAAATCTCAAATGCTTCCGTCAAGTACTTATATTTTGCAAATAGAAAGTATTGGTTGTGTAACTGCAAGACCCCTTACAGAATTGAAAAACTCGATACACAAGTATTATAATTCAACTTTTGAAAAGTCGATACAACCGAAATAACTCCAGATTATATGATGATGTTGGTGGTTTCAGGTGACTCTCTGAAATAATCCCAAAGTTAAATATTTTCTTGCAATATTAGTAGACAAAAAATAAAACATTTCACCGCCGTTTGTTTTTTAAGATCGATACACATTAGGGCTGGGTAGTTCATTGAATTTTCATGAGCTGGTGTATTGCTGCGCAATTGGCTTGGTGCGCCAACCCAACGCACCGGCGCAGTAACTCTAACTGTAAAACGAGCTCACATTATCTTGCAGTAAACTCATATAATGGTGGGTTTATACACGAGAATACTGATAAGGTTTAAGATATGAGAATAACGCTTTAGGTATAGCGCCACTTGGGGCAATATTATTTTATCTAGAGTCAATCAAATTGCAGCATAGCCTTAAGAAGCAATAAGGTTGTGTCTTTATGTCAACATCGAGGCAACATATCAAGAAAAGTTTATTTCATATAAAATTTGTACGTTCAAATGGATTTGCCGACTGAAGAAGTTGTAGCTCGTTTTGGTTTACTAATTTAGTTCATCTAACCTCACTACAAAATGCAAACACGATGTTTGGCAGTCACGTGGGATATTGGAATATAATTTCTCTTTGAAACTGCGCATGCTGCATTAGAATAACGCCTAAATCCCGTGTCCCATGCATCCGTTTGTACGATGGCACGAAAGCGTTTCTATTGGTTGGAGATCTGTCAATTCGTCCGTCGTCGTACCAAGTTAAAAAAAATTGCCTTTATACGATGGTCGTATGGTTTTTACCCTCACATTCATTGTTTATATATTATATTTTATGTTGATATTATTGTAAGTTTTAATAATGAAAAACTTTTACGACAAAATAAGATTAACAAGGGGCTTCTGTTTTCATTATTATGGATTAGGCACAACAGGGAAAGTTAAAATTTACAAAGATTTTGGGTTCCAGACCATATTTCGTAACATAAAATAAACGAATATTTCATGTGACATAATTGTTTTTTAATTGATTTGGGCCGATCCCTAAGTGGTATCCGAAAATCTCATAACCGCAGTCTTACGAATAAAAGAATTGAATACATTATGAGGTGTTTTGACCTTTTACCAGGCTTGGAGCCGAAGGACCACTTAGCTGTTGTTAGGAATTAAACTTGATGTTCTTAACTTAATGGCATGATCTTTATTTTACGTTTTCAGTGGCAAGACATTCCTTGAAATTATTTTAACATCGTTTTCTCGTTGCTATCAACATACACCTGGGTTTTTTATTAACGTGTAACTCGAACCTGTACAGATTATACATGTACCCACCTCACTTACTTGCACATCCCAATATTTATAGACCCGAGAAAAATCGTGTTTCATTTTCTGCTGCTATCTATTAACCGATAAACTCAAACACCTAAGCATACATTTTTTATAATTGTTATGTTTAAAATCTGCCGAGAATAGAAACTTCAAAAATAAAATGTTGAAAATAATTCTATTAGCAGCACAACGCTTCCAACAACTCAATGTTAGAAGAAATTGTACAAACTTTTATTTCTTGAAAATAAACTACCGTCGTTCGGGGTAAAGTCGGACGATTTTTTAAGTTTTTTCTTAATAAAAATTATAATTTTGGAGAGAAAATTTCTAACAAAGTAATTAAGTCTCCCGTGTCTCCTTTGTCGAATTCCATATCCGCCATTCCATGTCCTCCTTCACTCCTATGTGTGGGAGACAGACGCGCGACCCTTTATTAAGCTTTAAAAAGCGTTAGAAATGGTCTTAGCACCTAGTAAGAGGCGTATTCTTATTATGTTTCTCTTCTTGTGAAATTCCGCCATGTTTATTTATTCCGTTTTACTTATCGTGTAAGGTGGACTTTGGAATTTTATCATGTTCAGCAGCCTCTGTCTTCAACTTTTTCTGCTTTGTCGAATATCTTCAAGTGCTCTAGCCACGTTTTCTTTCGAACTCGACGACGAACTCAATTCAACTTTTTATTTTTAGTATTTTTTTGTGTGCAACAGTCTCTCTTAAAGTTTTCAAATTCCAAGAAAAAAATGAAATTTATAAAATCCTCACTCTCTGTTCTATGGCGACTTTATCCAGCGAAAATGTATACTACTGACACTCGGGACGTAATGAACGGGAATATGACGGTTGAGTACTTTTTTACGCGGTGCATCAAATCATCTTGACGAAAATATTAGCCAATAACGGTCTGTTCTAGTTCGCCCCCACACTCCGACTTCACCCCGAATGACCGGTACTCTTCGAAACATAGAAGTATTCAGAGCTATTGATGAATTGTTTATGGTTACAACTGTTCCATATGGGTAGTTTAATTTTTTGTCGGTTTGAGCTTAAAAATGTGTTGCCCAAAGCTGGACAAAATTGCGTGTTCTGCTGTTATTACCTGCAAATTCTATGAAAATATTTATTATTGTTACAGAAATTGTGGGCTTTATGTGACTTGACTACTGGCTTGCTGCTGACCAAGGCTATGAACTATGAGCTTAAAGATTTTCCTAGTGAAATTAGAATTCCTGCGATGTTGTTTGTCCCGCAAAAGAACTTCCAAAACAGCAGAGTGTTTCTACCACCGGAGCTCCAATATCAACCGAATAAAAAGCCGACGTTAACTCTGAGCAAGCCGAATAATGAGAATAAAGAACGGCTTTCCAAAAAATCTAAAGGCCAGAAAGCTGAAGGTTGCGGACCTTTGGGTACCGATGTTCAGGTAAATGTTTGTTGTCTTTTATTATTCTTAATTATTAGTTCATAATCTCGGTTTTTTGTATAATTCAACAATTTATTCCTCAAATTGTTGTTTTCAAATTCTATTGTTTTATGTTCTTTATAGGTGGATTAGCAACTATTGTTATTGTATATGTATATATATATATATTTTTTATAGCCGTCAGAGGCATCTGATACCAAAATAAAAGTCCCCGGATTGGAAGACACAGAAGAAGAAGAACCGCCTGCCAAAAGATTGCGTGAACGGATAAAAAACGATGAAGATGGAAAATGATGTACATACAATGAAAGTCTAAGTTAAGTTTAAAGGAGTTTAAGACAGTCGTAGTGTGAAGATCTCTTGTTATACTTTGATTGCCAACGACTTTTGCAAATACTAAATTTAACAACTGCATACCTAGCGATTTTGAAACAACTATCGGGAACCTCATATTGAGTCAATTATATCATCTATTGTACTTTACTTATGGATAATTTTTTATAGTTTTTAATTATACTTGCATTTTTGCAAATGCACTCAGTCACGCACGCCTTTTACAACCAATTTACACGTTTTTATTCAAATTTGTGCTCATTTAAGTAAGTGGTCAGGTCGTATTACCATTTTATAATTGTCTACTTTTTAAATAAAATTAGTTAATAAATCTGGCAAATTATTTTTTTTATGATTAAATGTTCAGCTTGGATGAGGGTAAACATAAACTACTACACATTTTGATTTGATTCATTGTAAGCCACAGGCAGTTTTTGTCTAAGTAAAAAATACTCTAATGGTAAAGACATGAAGAGAAGCAGTATCCAAATAAATGGCCCTATCAATGCAAGTTAAATAAGAGACCGCAATCAATTCCTTAGCACGTTAAAATATAATTTAAACAAATTTTTATTTCTATAAAATAACTGTAAATTAATGACTTAGATGTGCACCTGCTATAGAAAACGACTTAACTGCAAATGTTGTTGATTTGAGCAGTTATTATTTCTTAATTGAATTGTTGAAATTTTGAAATTTAATGGATTTGCTGAAAAGTGTAAAAAATAACCAACAAATTGTATTTTCTTTTGCTTTTTTTTCAAACCTGAAATCTAGGTTGTAAGAGAAAAGTTTTATTTTCAAACTTTTTGATTCAAGAAATATAGTTGCATCCGCTGCAGGAAACAATTGGTATTGGGTCATAAAAAAAGACTGTCAAATTTTCAGATTTCCGTGTTTTATATTATTATTTTCATTCAGATTTTAAAAAAGAGTAAAAGTTTGAAGTAAGAGTTTGAGTAAAATAAAACAACTTTTGTGACGGTCACTTTCACATGTTTTTTTGAAATAAATGTTCTAGGGGGGTCAACTTATGAGGAAACACCCTCTACATTAACATTGTAAGCAAAACGACAGATTTACTTTAGGAAAACAATTGTTTCCTGCAGCCAAATTTTGACAATCCCGTGTTTTATATTTTTATGTTAAATTCAAATAAAAAAAATGAGTAAAAAAAGTAAAAACAGATTTGGCGTTGGCCGCTTATATTTTTTTTTTAAATAAACGAGCTAGGGGGTGTCAACTTATGAGGAAACACCCTGTACATCTAGATGCCTCTTTTCAGTGATATACATGTCCTAAAATAATGTTCTTTTCATTAACTAATACAATAGAAAGAAGTAATTGACAGTTAAGGCAAAACACAAGAGTGTTGTTGATTGAAAATGGAGTTGGAAGTACTATTAATTATATTGAATTACATAACACTTTTGTGACACATTCATTTTTCACACAAATATTTTACTTTTTTTGTCAAAATTGCGTTTTATTTATGACTCCAAATCATATGGAATGCATAACAATACAACAACTTGAAACACCAAATTGAAATAATTTACAGTTAGGTCGTTTATCGTATGGGGGGCGATATGAATATTTCAACATATTTGTTCAATCTCAACCATAATGTAATGTATAAATTCCTTCACAGATACGAACTTATCAATTTGTAAATGTTTAGTGTTACTACTGCTGGGATTCGTATTCAAAGTCTTCAAATCAGAAAAATAAACCCCAACAATTTCCAAAATTATTAAGGTAATAAAAAAAGTACTGGAATACATCTTGCTGAAATTTTGTGTAAAATTGAAATCGAAATACTTGTGTTTGATAGTAACTTATTTACTCTTACAACCCATACGTCAATGCAGAGCGAATTGAAATTGTTAATGACTTACTACTACTAGTGGTTTACTTATCGATTTTAATTTGAGAATACATAAGTACATTTAAAAGATTTTTTAATTAAAAGAGACAAATTTGATCTAATTTTTTTATAAGAAAAATGTATCCCATCACGGAAAGTTACTGCTTAGTAAACGTATCAACTCAACGATCAATTAGAATGAAAACAACTAATAACGTTAAGGTTACGCATAATGCATTCGTTATAATGAGATGGCGTTTAATGTTACGAATAATGATATGTAACTAGATCTCTCCTAAGAAAAGCCAGTCTCCAGAGGAATTGTGACCATAACTATAACAGAAAACGGTTCACGTTAGAGCGAAACTTAACGACGAAAGTTTTTACTCTATTTGGTCTGAAGATCACGTATAATAAATAGGGACTTCACGTCATGGGACACCCTGTATATTTTAAACAGTATCAGTTGTCACTGACATTAAGAAAGGTAATTTTAAGGCGATAAATACAGATACCATATATGAGTTTCATTTACATCAATATAAAAATTGTCTATGCGAGGGTCGCATTGTACTTGCGAGGGTCGCATTGTACAATAATTTTATTGGCAATATAAATCTAGTATTTTATGGTTAGTTTTATGCTAGTTATTTATTGGTATGTTTTTGCGTTGCAGTTTTAAATCAACTGCAAAATCGTACAATGTTTTCCTAAGATAGATAGAAAACATTGTAACAGTATACAAGATATAAAATACTAAATACTATACAAGGTACCAAATAAATTTGTTCTTCGTAAAGGCAAAGACCATCCGCTCCACTATTAGGCATCAGTTCATTTAACGCCTCACGTATCAAGTTTTTGGAGTAAAAGTTGAATTGGTATCAGTGGGTTTGTCTTGAACTCCCAAGATATCATTCAGCATATCGTGCAACACAACATTCACAGCCTGACCATAATTTACCTTGTATACCCTGCATATGCACTATGCTATGGAAATATTTTAGGAGTTCCAGACAAGACTACGGATACCATTCAGCCTATCGTGCAACAAAACATTCAGAGCGTGACCTTGTATAGTACACACTATACAAAGATTTTCCAGTAGTATTCTTGGAGGCTTAAGAGTAAAGATAGGTCTAAAGCCATTATTTCTGGTCCATTGGTTTATTTAAGTAGTCAATTGCAATATAAAACGCACCGCAAAAATAACTTAATAACATCTGGCTCAAATGCATGTTAACTCCATAAAAAGGAGCCACGAAAATCTAACATTCTTCAAAAATGATAAAATGCTATCTTTTTCTTGACAAAATATCAGAAACATTTTATTTTCAACATACAATGATAAAATTATGGTTGAAAACTATATTTAATATATGCTATCAGTGTATTTCTTACGTACAAAAAAGTATTACCATTTTTATTACTGCATGCCGAAAATTTAATTATTTATCGTAATGGTCATACGTATATATTTATTTCGATAATCAGCAATTATAGGATACTTCCACACACTGTGTATTAAAACCTAAATCAGGTATGTTAGGATGAAACACCAATTTTGGCTAATAGTCAAAATATGTTTTCAAAACACGTTTAACACGTAATAAACCGTTTCTGCTTTGCACGATTACGAGACAGCGATGTCAAAGACACGAGCCATAATCCGTTGAGGCTGATTTTGGAAGTCAGTAATCAAATTCTTTAACAAAATAAAAGATGCGAACCTCATGTTCACACGCTGGACACATTTTTCGACTATTGGCCCAAATCCGTGGGTGATCATAACATCTACAGTTAATAAATGTATATGTAACGTGTCTAGTAATTTATATGTTAAAATTAATAATTTATTTCAACATTTTTCAATTAATGTAATATTCGATTCCAATGACAGTTAAATATCTGAATTGAATATTTGAACAGTTTCCAGCATGTGTTATTTAAAAGGTCATTGTTGCATCCAAGCAAAGTTATGCAAGAGATGTCTAGATTGCACTATTGCTAGGTTCCTGTATTGAGGATCTGTCGTGCTAGAATAAGATATAAGATGTTATTTTTCTATAATACGTACGAAGATGAAAAGGGAACAGGAATAATGATTGTTAAATGATTACTTTACATGTGAATAAAATCATTTGCTGTAATTATCAACTAATAGTTGCGCTACCATAATGCTATTACGGTTCGTTAAAGAAAAATCCAGAAATAAAATTAATTCATAAATAGAACCAAACAATAAGTGTATGTACTTCATATTTGATAGGTTAAGCATGCAACTCGTATTTTTTTTATTTGCCAACTAGACTTTTAAATACAAAAAATTAATTTACAGCCATATCGATAAAGCCTTGAAAAAATAATGAATGCGTATTTTTAGTTGCTTTATTCAGCATTGCATGATTTTCCAATAGTTTACTTCTACATTGTTTTAATATCAAATTAGGTTTGAAAAATGTTTTTCTATTTATCTTCTAAGATCTATTTACTTGTTAGATATTTGTTCTCGAAATCATATTGTATAAAGAACATGGCGATTGTAAAAAGGTCATATATTTGATTTATTTTTAGAATATTGTCTAAAGGTTGCTTTGATGCAGATAGTTACATTTACTAAGCAGACAAATGATCACGTTTAAAAGATGTAGAAATTAAATTTAAATATTTACTAGCAAACGGTGCTTTGCACAGTTGAATCTGCATCAAAGCAACTTCTTTAGAGCTTTTGCACCACCAAAACTTTAATTTGTGTGAGAAAAAATGATATACATATTCACTTTCTTTTAAAGCAGTTGACGTACTTTAATTTTAGTTGGATAGAACTACCGAAGAAATAAAGTATGCAGAAGGTAGTTTAGGTATTTTTTCTACTGCTGTAATAATTCAATTGTACAAAACTGTATTTTTAATGAATAAGGCATACGTAATAAACTCTTTGTTTACTTACTTTCTATAGTCCGATTCTATGCAAAGAATCACGYCGTTAGAGATAATCCTGGACGTAGAGTTTCTTTCACTTTAGTTTTAAACAGTTGCGACAATGTATTTGTCTGTATTTGCTTTTCGGTCAAAAAGCRCTATTTCTCGTCACACAACGATTCGGCTATATTTTATTTATCATCCGGAGCTTTCGAAGGGWTCAGTTGCTTCAGACTTTGGCATGGTACAATGTCTGAACAATATGAATGGTAATTAAAAGAAAAGATGATAGTCCGAAGACTGAAACTTACACTGCAACTATACAAGTTAAAAGTAAGCAAAAAAAYAAATACTCTCTTGARGATATTAATTCGCGCTTTAACCTCGGTAGCATACGGACGTACCAGTGCGAGCGTATATAAGAATAAGAATATACGAGCGTATATACGAATACCTAAGATATTCGCAAACTGCAAGGAATTTTGGTAGTTTTTTGGACAACCAATAATACCGGGTCTGTCCTAAAAGTAAAATGCATCCCGGGAGCTCACAGTCCGAATCGGACACGGCCTCCCAGGACGACGGCTTTAAAAAGCCAAAATCAAAGGAAAGGGGTAGAAAACCTGCCTCCTCACCAACAACACCTACCCAAGATCAGAAGAGGCCAGCACTGGAGATGCTGCATTCTGCAACTCGTTCAACTTCGGCCGAAACGGAGGCAATACCAATAACATCAACCACAGCTACAGTGACAAAACACCAACCAATACATCCAACATATAAATCAACATTCAGCCTAATTGCACCACCAACACTAACCAGAGTACAACTAGCGGTTAAATGGGAAGAAGTCAACAAAGACATCATTATCAAAAGAGAATCAACATTTGTAATCAAAACCAACGACGAAGCCAGCACGACAAAAGCTCTAGAGCGTCTCACCCAACAAGGCGTAGTTACGTCATATAAGATATACCCTAACACAACAACACCACCACTTTTGACCAACATAAAACGCAACATCACACCATCGTACCCAGTGGTGGCCACCGGTGTCGATCTGGACATAACAGACGATATGTTTTTGGACCACCTGCGAGATCTCCA
>NW_026018814.1:13533200-13550167 GCF_020466585.1 Dendroctonus ponderosae
TTTACTAGAACACCTACAAACGCAACTGAACTAAGGACTAAGATATGTTTGTTTTGTAAGCCAAGAATTTTTATTTTTTTACTTTTTTTATAGCTGATTAATTTATACGAGTGTTAGGAATAGGGGAATTCTACCCAATCTACCGATTGGGTAGAAAGCCTTTTTCTGTAGGAAATAAAGATTATATATATATATTGAAGATATTGATCTCGTTAACAATAATATCATTAAGGTCAACATACAGGGTGTCTCACGGTCAGCGTACATTAGAATATTTCGGGAAGTAATACGATTACCTTTTATCGATTAGATTTGAATCCTGCAAATTTGGATAATGGTATTTTCGGAGACCTGTCCACATGTGTCCGTGTCTTTAACTGGAGTTTTAAACTTTAACTGCTGCATCTAGATTTCCTTTTCCGATAATTCATTATCGAGCACATTATTGTAGCAAACAACGAAAGCAAAATTAGATATTTTCTAATTTTGCAACTGATATTTTGAGTTTTACTCTTTCATCTTTGAAGAGATTTAATTTTAGGCGACACCCTTAATGGTAACATTTTGAGAAAAACTATTTTTTTTCAGAAAGAGATAGAGTAGGGTAGAAAAACGTTTAATGGATGTTATTGGAAATGAAGAGAGGAACACAAAAAACATTAAACAGTGTTCCATTTAAAATAAGTTTAGGACAACTCCGGTATAACCGGAAGTCGCATAATGTCGCTGTTATTTCATCTGAAAAGAGCGTCTCCGAAAATCTCATTTCCTTCCGAAATATATAAGTATCCCTTGACTGAATATCCTACGAGACGGTAGCAATAAAATAACGTAAATGATGACATAGTGTATTAAAAAAATGAAGCAATCTTTATTATACAAAGATTCTCCAATTATTCTTGAAAGAATTTGGGCAATTCATTCCCCAGTATAACCTTTCGCTCAACTCCTTTCTCAGTAATGATTCCTAGACGCACCACACCTCCTGATGATCCATCGCGAGCCATTGCCAGAGCCAAAGCTAAAATTAAAAATCAATCAAAAATATTTCGCTATTAATTTTAATTAAGTCCCACTTTATGCGATTGTGATATAAAGTACTGACTTCAGCAAAAAATGGGAAGGTAGCTCATAAATGCGCCAAGAATCTATCTTGATACAAGAAAATTGTATTGGGTTAAACTCCGACTACTTTGATAGGATATACTGGCGGAAAATAAACTATCGGTGAGAAGGCGTCCCGAACACCAATCGGTAATGGATTAAAAACGTCTTTCTGAAAAAAAATACATCCCAGTGATATACTTACTTTTCAGTACAAACTGGGTGCATTCTTCCTTGGTCATATTTCTTTTGTAGTTTGCATCCACGTATCCATAAACGTAGCTGGATCCTGAACCACCAATGGAAACAGGCTGCCTTACGCACATACCTCCTATTGGAATTGAGTACACTTGTCCCCCTAAATATAGATCGGTGATAGTTATGCGTCTGTACTTAACTCTAAATATGGAAAATGACGATATCTTCAATCAATACAGCGCCAGTTCGTTACCTTTTTGCTTATCCCAACCAGCTACTAGGATGCCAGCCATGAGCGAATCTCGGTAATTGTAGCACAATTCCTTGAAGATATTCGCCCCAACTTCTACTTGCGGTTCTTCACCAAGTTCCATTCTTTTATATATGAGAAAATATCAGGAAATATATACTTGGCATATAGCGTGTTGTTGCATAAATATATCGACAAACTTCCAAGGGTGGTAGAGAACATTTTTGCTTCTCGAGATACAGGATCAAGAAATTATTAGTCTTGTTTTGTTTTTCCGTTAAATAAGACGATAAGAAGAATAATATCAATGCCTAAGCGCCGAAGTTGAGGTAAATTTCTCAAAAACTAATCAACCTTTAGCATGAAAAAACGAAGCGTTTCGAAAATATGTGTAATGTTTTGGTGAAGTAACTAAAAAAACATATCTTTTCCTTCAAAAAAAACCCAATCATATTTCGTCTCCCAGACAAAAACATTTACAAATTAAAGCAACTTTACTACCAGCTACAACAAAAAATTTTCCAGATTTCAACAATCTGAATCTCAAAAACTATTTTAGGCGATAAAACATAATATTTTTGTTTCGACGTTCTCTGCCACCGTAAAAGTTTGTCGATACATTCATTGGATACTGTGTACAAAGAAGTGTTAATAATTACCCATGGAAACATAATTGGTAAGATACGATGTCAGCAATCGCCTGTGTATCAGCAGCTGATCCAGATCGGCAGCAATAAATATAATCACTTATTTTGGTTAACTTATCAGTTACCCGATTAGCAATATATGCCCTGAAAATAAATAAAAAATTCAACTCGTGTCAGTGTAGTGGATTTAAAACGAGAACAGTCCCATAAAACTTTCCAACATTGTCTGGAAACATGTAATTTACACGTTATGCCCTAAATTGAGTCTATGTAACAACTTTCTTTGCACAGCATTAGCATTAGACACGCATTATAGTATCAAGTATCTACATAATTAGGACCACAATATTACCATCTCGGTTTTTTCATTTTCTATCTAGTGATTTCCTTTTTGAATTGCATCAAAACATTAAAATTTTCAAAGTTATCAGCTTTTTACAAAACTTGGAACTGTTGCTCCAAAGCTTTCGATTGTTACAATACAGGGAAAGCACTTACAACAGCAAGTTAATAGAACTACTTCAAGAAATCAAGAAGGCCGGAATTGAAAGTTTTTATTTTGAAAAAAACCGCATTAATGTGTGGTTTTTCAATCAACCATCATATAACAATATCATCCATTTATTCTCTTGAGAAAATCATTCTTCGGATTTATGAGTTATCAATTAGATGTCCAATCTATAACGTACCGTAGTTTTCGATTTATTTAACTAGGTGAACTATGATTAATTAATAATTCAAACACGGTGAAAGAACTTATAATAAAACAGATTACAACAAAAAATTGAACGCTGTTCAAAAGATCGTAGATTCAAATAAAACCTAGCTAACACAGCATTGTGAACAACATTATTTAACTAACATTTACATACAAAGGAAATTACTCTTTGTGCATAGTACATACTGAAAAATAGCTGAATCTCCCAGAAAAAGCGTTGGGGTACGAAATCTGTTTATGACTGTAGTCTTATTTTCGGTCGTAGAATATACAGTTTAAAAATATGCAACTTAATGTCGGGTAACCCTGCATATTCCAAATACTTATCTTGTAAAGTATCAGATGCACAGCATTTTTATGCAGTACTTGATGTAGTTAGAGTACGATTATAGGAAAAAGTATATTTTAGCTGATAAATGGACATCTCGGGCAGGTACATTGCATTGATAAACTTAGCATTCTCTAATTTGGAATATTTGGCGTCCTACTTCTTGCCACTGTTGTGTAAAACATAGCAAGTTCTACATCAAATTCGGTGAAAAACATTTCGTCCTTCTTCACATACCACTACCATATCAAGATCGTATAATTCGGAAATGTTTGTCCAGTATTCATGTAATGTTGTAATGCAATTGAAATACACTTACCCAGTAGTTGTTCTGGAATCGGCCCCAATAACTACGCCCCCTTCAAACTCCGCTGCCATAATAGATGTCTGAAAATATATAGATATTTATGTATGACATGGAATAATTAATATTACAATTAAAGTCTTTATGAAACTATTTGTTACATTTTACCCCTCGCCGAACCCATCGGAACCCTCTACAATACTACTACTACTTTACCCCAGTTGTAAGAGCAGCATTCATCCAATCATTAGATCCGTGCAAAGACATTGCTGTTTTTGAACTCTCCGGAACTTAGAATAAAATGGTCAGAAAATGCAAGCAATATTTTATTTAGAAAACGCTTGTAATGTTATTTGTATTTTATGGTTAACACTGGTTAACACGTCAAAGTCAAATCACTGAATTGTCAGGAGAGAGTTCGAAGGTTATAAAGGGCGCGTCTCGTGTGGAAATATTTTAAGAATTTTGAAATATTTGTTTAAATTTTTTCCATAATAATTTGAAGCAGATGGAATGGAATCATTGTTAGGGAAGAAAAGTTGATTTAATAAGGTTGAGCCATCGAGCTCAATAACAAATTTTATAATTATATACATACATATATTTGCAATAACCAAATTTAATGATATTATGATCGTGTATTAATCAATACGTTTAAATCTGAGAATAAATCTGGCTGTAACCCAATGTTGCAGTTATCAATTGATTCACCTGGCAACGGTGGATTAACCTCCGACAAACAAAAGTGCGACCTGGTGCGACAATCCACAGATTACAGAGTAGAGATTACCTCTGTGATCTGTGCGACAATCTAACCTTAAATTCTCAACGTGGTGTTCATAGATGAAGACAACTAGTGGTGTTACTTTGATGAGTTATGAGCAAAACTGTTTTTATATTTTAAAGCAATGGGTGAAGATATTGAGTCTGAGAAGAAAAAGTCCCATAGGGATAGAAAGTCGGGTAAGTTTTCTGCACATTTTTTAAAGTCACACCGGTTACCCCCGATTTATTATTACTAAAATGTTGACACTATTTCTGTTAACTGGATTCGCAGCGGGATTCTTCTGGAAGTGCCTTCTTCATTCAATGAAGATCGGCAACAATTCCCGCAAATTCGTCTCTGTCTTGGGCTCTTCTCAGCAGATAGTTTAAATATAAGCCTGTCCAATCCCGTATGTTTTTCAACCAAGAGCACTGTCTAAGTCCAGGACCACGTTTTCCCTCAATCTTGCCTCAATAATAATAATAATAATATTAGTTGTAGGAATCTGTACATGTCCTCTCTCATGACATGGCCAAGGAAAGCAGTATTTCGCTTTTTTATGGACTCGAAAATTTTTTTTAGATAAAATTTGTATACACACCTACGTAATTTAATTCAATATATGCTTTCATTTTGAACAAATATGCCTTTCCGAAGTATCTGATGATGGTCATACAATGGGAAAGTGCTTGGTCACACACCTGAACATACAAATTTTACTCAACACGCTTGTCCATCACTCACTTTGCATTTATATTATGTAGAAATAATTTTATCGATATTTATGTAACGTTTCGTTTGAAGGTCGTAAAGCTGACAAGAAGAAAAGCAAAAATCCAAATGTCGAAGAGCTAACCGATAAGCAAAAAAATCCAAAGGCGTTTGCCATTAACTCGGCAATAAGGGCGGAGCGCCGATTTCGTAGGAAGCAAGATATCGATACCAAGAAACAGCATGTGCCCTTAGTTGATAGGTCGCCAATAGAGCCGCCACCGATTTTAATTGCAGTTGTTGGCCCACCGAAAGTGGGCAAAACTACTCTAATTCATAACCTTCTCAAGTCTTTTATTAAAACACCGATTGGTAACATAAAAGGTCCTGTAACAATCGTGACTGGGAAGAAACGAAGAATTACTATTGTGGAATGCAATAATGACATAAATTCTATGATAGACTTAGCCAAAGTATGTGATCTGGCATTGCTTCTATGTGATGCTAGCTTCGGCTTCGAGATGGAGATTTTTGAATTTCTAAATATATGCCAGGTACATGGCATGCCACGAATTATGGGCGTTCTGACTCACTTGGACATGATAAAGAATAGCAAAACACTGAAGACTACCAAGAAAACATTGAAACATCGCTTCTGGACCGAAGTGTATTCTGGGGCTAAGCTGTTTTATTTGTCAGGTATCGTACATGGTGAATATCTCCGAAACGAAATAAAAAATCTGGGCAGATTTATATCCGTAATGAAATTCAGACCATTATTGTGGAGGCAAAACCACAGTTACATATTAGGGGATAGATATGAAGACTTGACAAATCAGGAACTCGTGAGGAAAAATCCTAAGTGTGATAGAACTATTTCTTTATACGGATATGTTAGAGGCGTGCCGTTGATGAAAGAAAATTCTATTCATATTGCTGGTAAGTCTTAACTACTAACTACAGAACTCAGGTTTAGACTATTGCAAAATTTCTAATCTTTTTCTAGGCTTTGGTGATTTACGAATTCACGATATAGCGTTTTTACCTGATCCATGTCCCCTACCGGACGAAATAAAAAAGCGCGCACTGATAGAAAAAGAAAAAATGATTTACGCCCCGTTTTCTGGAGTGGGTGGTATTGTGTATGACAAAGATGCTGTATATATCGAGTCAAAAAATGTTCAAAGTCAAATGAAAAGAGTTGAAAATGAGTCATCTAATATTGTTAACAACTTGATTGAAAGCAAAGAAACTGCAGACTTCAAGTTACAGAAACATCACGAGATGCAGATTTTCGCTGGATCAACAAAGCTAACTGCTGAAGATGTTGACGAGAATATGCAAAATGAAGGGCCAAGTACTTCTCATCGTCAATCGTTCAGAGAGGAGAAGGTTTTAGATTCCGGTAGAGTTAGGAGAAAAGTGATTTTTGACACTAGTGATGCTGACATGATAGCCGAGTCGGTCGGCGAATCCGAATCCGAGGATAATGAAGATGCGAATACTGTAATGCCACAAATTAATGAATTTGAAGTGAAATCGGCTCCAAAACCAAAGGGGTGCGATAGCATTACGTCAAAACTGAAAGAAGTTTTAGGCCAATTAAAGACGAAGGATTCCATTATTAATTCAGAAGCATCCTGTGAGAATTCAGATTCATCTTCTGGGGAAGAAGAACACGACGAAGACGACGTTGAAGATCCGCCAAGCTCTGATGAGGAAAACGAAGATCAGAGTGATAAATGGATGAAAGGAATTCAAAAAGCACGAGATGCTTTCTTAGACCGATATAATAATAATCAAAATCTCATGAAACTTGTTTATGGTACGTAGTCATTAGGTCAAGGAATATTTTTGTTAGAATGCGTCGGAATACTCTGATCGGACTTTCGTTGCCTCTCTAGTTTTTTTCTTGCAACGTAAGTTCGAACAGATATTTTCAAGGCTTATTGTTAACTGCATGTTGTTACATTTTCCAGCTGGTGTACAAGAGGAGTACAGCGTTGACAACGAGGAAACAGTTGGAAATGATGATGAAGAAGAGATTGGAGGAATGTTTAAAAAAGTGTCCAGAACGCAGCATATGTTGCAGTCTCGAAAAGACAATATGAATTTAATAGAGTCCTCCCTAATGTTTCCCTGGAACACTGTAACTAAGGACTGGACAACAGAAGAGGTATATCTGATTTTTACCCAATATCACGATCAAATAACAAATGTTTTTGGTATTTTCAGAACAAGGGATTGATAGCCAATTGCTTTGTAACTGGGAAATGGAAAGATTCTGAAGACGCCAATGAGCTTTTAAGGCTTGATGATGCCGATAATTTAAGCGACTTGGATTCGGACATGTATGGAGATTTTGAAGACTTGGAAACTGGTGTTAAACATGTGTCAAACACAGATAGTACCACTAACGCAAATTCGAAAATCGGTCAGTTGCTAGTTTTGCGTTCCTTTTAAATCAATTGCTCTTTAATAAGTACTTCAATTTTATGATATGTTTCTTCACTTAGGTGTCAAGCGAAAGCATGACGATATAGCTAAACACGACAAAGCTGATCGGGAAGCCTTAGCCGAAAAGAAAAGAAAACTTAAGGAAAGATTTGATGCTGAATATGACAATCCTGATAAGAGTAGTTATTATGATGAATTGAAAATGACAGCTGAAAAACAGGCTCAGCTGAACAAAAGTGTTTTTGAAAATATGCCTGATGATGTTAGAGTTCAAGTGGAAGGTTTCAGGTATACATTTAGATAGTTTATATTTTGAAGTTGATTTAAAACGTTCTGTTGGAATATTTTAGACCCGGAATGTATGTTAGAATAGAATTTGATAGTGTCCCTGCAGAATTTATCACAAACTTTGATCCAACTTACCCTTTGGTGATTGGATCTCTTAATATGGGTGAGGAGAATATTGGATACGTAAATGTAAAAATCAGGAAACACAGATGGTATGGCAAAATTTTGAAAACAAACGACCCACTGATCATCTCGTTGGGATGGCGCAGATTTCAGGTAAGTTATCTGTTCTGAGAAACTTAACTGCTATTGATGAGTGCCATTCTATTCTTTAGACAATACCGTTATATTCGAAACTTGAGGATGATTTGAAGTACAGGTATCTCAAATACACTCCTGAACACATATCTTGTAATGCTCATTTTTGGGGTCCAATTACTCCGCAAGGAACAGGGTTTCTGGCATTGCAAAGTGTCGAATCAGATCCCCAGGTAAGGAATTGTGAAGTGTGGACAAATGAATTCTTACTATGTTTACCATTATTTAAGATATTGAAGAAGAAAGGATTTAGAATTGCAGCTACAGGCTCAGTTCAAGAATTGGATAAGTCTACTCAAATTATGAAGAAGTTAAAGCTTATAGGACACCCGTTAAAAATATATAAGAAAACTGCCTTTATACAGAATATGTTCAATAGTTCCTTAGAAGTGGCTAAATTTGAAGGAGCAAAAATACAGACGGTATCGGGCATACGTGGACAAATTAAGAAAGCAGTTTCTAAGCCAGAAGGCTGCTTCAGAGCAACTTTTGAAGATAAAATTTTATTGAGTGGTAAATATATCTTTTGTTTCCGTTCTCATATGGAGACTATCTATGCTCTAGTGCAACATATTAGGTATTTTTCGACATCCAAGTGAAACTGAATAAGTACATCCATCTTTTATCTTCATTGGATGTACAATGTATTCAGTAGTACATTTCAAACGCTTTTTACTTCATTTAACAATGCCACGCTTGATTAAACCTACACTTTACATGTACTACATGCCAGTCATGTATATTTAAACGCAACAGAAAGTTTTTGGAAAATTATATTGTTATCAGTACTTTCGGGATGTTGTTTAATCGAATCGCATCATCTGCTATAAAACTTGTCAGAAAAATACGGTTTTTCTAAATTCGGCCAGCTTATGTTACCATCATATAATTACGAACAAGGTAATACGATAATCCATATACTTTTAGACATTGTTTTCTGTCGGACCTGGTTTAAAGTAGATGTACAAGAATACTATAATCCAATCACTACAATGTTATTACCCCCTGATCAAAAGAATCAATGGCGCGGCATCCGAACTAAAGGAGAAATTAAACGGGACAAGAACATCAGATATTCCGCAAATAAAGACAGTTTGTACACGGTATGTTTTCCTACATTTTCAGTTAACTATACTTTGTGACTGTGTGACTTTTATTTTGCAGCCGGTGGTCAGAGAATTGGCACCGTTTAAGCCTTTAATAATTCCGAGCAAACTACAAAAGGCGTTGCCATTTAGGGAAAAATTAAACTTTGGTGTTAAGTCATCAGATAAAAAGACGCATCTAGAAAGAGTCGCGGTTATACAAGAACCGCGTGAACAGAAGGTACGCCCAATATCAATGCTATTCAGATATGCTAACTTAATATTTACTACTATGATGATTAAAAACTGATGGTTTTGCATTTAAGGTTACAAACATGATTAAGATGATACGGACTCTCTATAACCAAAAGCAGGCCAAACTTGCAGAAGAAACAAAGCAAAGGTTACAAAAACACAAAGAATCCATTCAAGCTACAGAGGCAACCAAAGACAAAAAAATAAAGCAGAAAAAAAAGGAAGTCTTTCGAAAGAAAAGTAAAGCAGTAACAAGTGCTAACAACAAAGCGGAGAAGTAGAAATATATGTATATTTATACAAAACTACACATTTTTATTTATTAAGCCATTTGATGTGAATTTATTAAACCTTGATAATAAATAGTTTTAGGGCAAGTCAAGTACAATATTCCCAGTTAGTGAGTGTTTATCAAGATTTTTAAAAATTTTGATTACGATAATTCTATAAAATATATATTGAATAATTCAGATATGCCTTCCATATGTAAAACACACATCTAAATGCCCTGAAATATTTAAATCATTGAATGAATAATCTATTATAATAGTAGCAAAAATATTGAAGGAACTGCTTCTATTGGTTGGAGATCCGTGAATTCGTCCGTCGGATCATCGTATAAACGGATGTATGGGACATGGGCTTTAGAAAATATGCATTTTATCGTCTAGGTAAGGCTAGTAGGGGTAGAGTAGAATGAAGGCAGTCGTTCAGAGGATTGTTTAGTGAAGCCATCAACAAATAGGAGGGTGATATTTATCGGTTAGTAACTTGCGGAGTTGTAGTGGTGTAATTGTGGAGCTGAATTATAAATGTTGTTCTTGAAGATTCTACTAAGATGTGTGCGAAGTAGTAGCGTTGTTGCTGTGGTGGTGGCAATGTTGGGAGTTGAGGTTGTGGTTGTTGTTTAGAGGGTTTAGCCCTGTCTGGAGCTGGTTTTGCATGCTCTCCGACCTCTTTTTTATTTGGGATTCAGGAAAAATCCTTCCTGAGAGGCTTGGCCTGATTCGGATTCCTGCGAGCTTCCCGGGTTCATGCATGTCGCCTGTGAAGCCCAAATTTGGTTTACTGGGTGTACACTGGCCGATAAGCGAAATGCATTTTTCGACTGACCAAACTTTTCGATTGGAATTCGAGCAGAATGTACGGTACGGATTGCTACCGAGCAAGTCTTATTCGCAGTAAAGCTATCGCAATACTATAATATACAACAAACAACAAGATAATAATATATACAATGTTTCATTTCTGTGTATCAATATTAATGGCTAAGTAAAACAAAAACGACATTTTCATAACAATATAAAATTTGATTCAGCTAAATTGCTAATATCATTGCTTAATTGCTAGCAAACGGCAACACTAACTGTGGAACTATTATGCCAATTTAATACTGACTGTTGGTTGACTAATTCCCATACATAAGGTATGAAAAACTCTTCAGGTTGCTCTTCTTCGACGTATTTGAACTTTAGATCAGGAAATTTCTGAAATTGAATTAATCTTGGATGTAGTTTATTGTAGTGGGTTGAATTGAACAAGTTTTTTTGTCAAAAGCAGTGCCGGTTTAGTGAAACATGAGACTATATATTTAATATCCAAATTTCAACATTAAATCACATCCAAAGTTAACATTAGATGTAACATATCACAAAATTGAAATAATGTTACTTCTTCAGTCTTCTGGTTTTTTAAAGTAGCCACTAGGTCATTTAATATTGGTAAATCAGGAAAATATACAGTTCTAAAAATATAATAAAAAATATATTTATGCTATACTTACAGCCAATTTATCTCTAGGCCACTGTCGCCCTCCCTGTTGAATAACTTGTAGTACCTGAGATGCATCTACTTCTTGGTGGTTGGATTTCGTATTTAGCAAATCAGAGAAGTATTTGATTACGATATCGATATTGTAAATTATATCTTGAAATACAACATTGTCTCGAAACGCTTCAAAAACCTGTCTGTTATAGAGTAGAGTGTAGATCAGATTTGGATTATTTGTCAACTGCGAAGTTAAGCACGAGTTTATTATCTCAAGAACCATCCTCAGTACTTCTTCGAGTACATTTACATCCTGTTCTAATTCTGTCGAATCATTTATCTGAATGGTGGTCTCATCTAGCTTGATTTCTTTTCCGTTTTGTAGTTTTCTATGCAGTTTCTGGTACTTTTTTGCCATTGTCTCAAATAAAGACACTAATCTTTGGCTTATATAAGGATGTAAATCGCGAAATTGCGATGACATATTTGCTAAGGCGGCTAAACAATTCGTATGTAGATATTTGTCTCTCATTTTTAGCATGTTGTACTTAATCGTACGAATTATAACCAGAATTAATAAACCTCCTAATGATATTTCAGTGAGTTGGCGTTCAGTATACCACGTAATATTTTTTAGTTTCTGAAACAGCCCAAAACAACAAATTAGAAAAAATATATACAAATTTAATATTTTACACTTACGGTTTGATGAATAGTTTTGTTGAAAACATCGTCTTCACTTAAAATAAGTAGAATAATAATGGACATGTAGATGTGATGACTATGGCTATTTGGTGCATTGTACAAAGTTTTTAGAATTGGTATAATCTGAAATAAGTTTAATCAACCACCCTTTCAGAATTAAATATTTAAAAAACAGTTTATGCTCAAATACAAAATTTTTCACTAACTTACCAGGCCCTGTATATCCAGCCTACTTAAAAGAAATGTTTTAAACGAAGCATTTCTATGTAACAACAAATACAGTAGAAGAGTGGGTGCATCTCCATTAGCTTTTTTACAAATAGTTAAGTACAATGACTGAAAATCTAATTTGAAGATTGAATTTTCGTTAGTTGGTGGCAAGGGGTTATTATCTGTGAACAAAAAAATTGAATAGATTTCTAATTTTTCCTAGCCTAAAGCCTGTATCTCATGTATATTTTGTCTGAAGTTTCTTTCCATGATATTTGATTGACTTGATTCATTATAATTTTTGAACCGACGATAAAAATGTCCCATTTTCACTTTCTTATAGAGTAGAGAATGTAGAGAGTGACGCAAAATGTGTGTAAACATTTTAATAATATACAGGGTGATTCACAACCTTATGAACACAGAGCAGGGGCATGTAGAGGATCTCAAAACAAATCGAGTTTTCATTCAAGATTTTTTAGGTTCATGGTTAACAAGATACAGGGCGTTAAAGTCTCAAAAAAAATTGGTATTTTCTCATACAGTTTATGAGATATTTTGCTCAAATTTAATATAGGCTAATGTTAGACCCTTTACCCGTAGGTAAGGCGACTGGATGTTAAAATCTACAGGGTGTTCTTTTTTCTAGAGGTATACCCCTTTTACCCCCCGAACGTGTTTGTTGTGCGCCCCTGACTTCGGCCGAACACATTTGAATTTGTTGTTCAATTTAAGAATTTTCTGATCTCTTGCAGTTTTTTCGTATCTGTCTTCGTTTTCGAGTTATTTGCACAAATATAAGTCCATGTAGGGTTCCTGGGTGATTTTCCATTAATTTTCTTATAATTTTTTTACGTCCTTTTGTTGACATTTCAAGATAAATTGAAAAGTTGGTTACATTTCTGTGTATTTTTATTTAGATTATCTTACAGCCGATCTACGTTTAAAATTTGAACAAAACATCTCATAAACTGTAGGAGTTAAAGAGAAAATACCAACATTTTTTTGAAACTGTAACATCAGTTTGGTTTCTATAAAATAATCGGCTAATTCCCGCTGAAAACTTTATTTACTAATTGCACGTAGAATTTTCTGTCTTCTATTGTAGTTAGATTTTTCAAACATCTATTAAATTAGATTCTAATTAGGCAAAATACCAATTCAATGTATAATTTAATTCAAGTAAATGTAGCGTTTTCGTGTTTATAGTAATTTCCAGAATATCGTCAGTGCTCAAAAGACGTAAACAGGACTAATATACATACATAATAAAGATGATGGGTAAAGATACACAAAATTCTTTGAAGTAATTGCACCCATTGTAATCTAAATGTAATCTAAATAGAAATACAATTGAAATATTTAATTCTATGACTTTCTATTCTTCTAAACTGGTAAAAAACATGTTCAAACAGTATAAAGATTCAAATCAAACATTGCTGCCAAATTTATAATTGAGGTTTTTGCAAAAATGTTGATTCTCAGTGTGAATGAAATGTTTCACAATTTCTTCTGTACTGCCTAAGTATCCCCAGATGAATGACGCAATTTAGAATCACCCTGTATGTTCACAATCTTTTAATCTGCTAGTTCTACCAACAATGGTCCAATCACTTATAATTTAATAATTACCTTGATTTGAACAAGAAAATAAGCTGAGCCTGTAAGGATTGTTGACGGTAGCCCAGTTATGCACCAACACTAAAAGCAATAATATACTTTGCGTGGCCAGCGGAGCCCGTTGGAAATCACTCTGCTCAGATACTTCGGCATCTTCAGATTTTTTTGAAAATGTTAAAATAGACCAAAGCTCTGAAGCTAATCCTAAAAATATGCAAACATTTTTATTATTGAGTAAAACTTTTTTTTACATTCTGCGTAATAAGACTTTCGTGGCACTTCATCACCTGCATGTTGGCAACTTTTTTAGCACTTGACTAACAGTAAGAGCATGAAGCTTGAAAAAGTCAAACTGCGAACGCGAAAAGTGTACACATACGAAATTTCAACTGTGACTGAGATGGGATTTGGGTGATGCGTCCATAGCCGCAACAGATTAGTTTGCGAGGACAATTGAAAAAAAGTGTTGAAAAAATCGACTACGTCGAACTTTTAACTTTTATTTTGTTAGAAGAGGAGGAAAAAGAAGGACAATTCATTAAGAAACAACTTCAGAGCAAAAAAATGAGACGCATGATTCCAAAGTCGTCCAGACTAAGGCTATTTCAATCTTTTCATAAATGACTGTTTAAAACTAGATGATAATAAGTTTAGAGAACTATTCCGGTTAAATCCTGATCAGCTTGATTTTGTTCTATTACTTATAGCAAAGGAGATAGGAAGACCAACCAATTTGGTAAAATTTGGCTTAAAAGTATTAAGATAAAGAAACATTGAAAATGAAATGGCAATTTTTACAAATTTGACAAAATCTGGACGCTTATCATATTAATCCAGAAGTAAATAAGTAAAATAAGTTCAACTTTTTTCTCGTTTGCCAACCAATTCATATGTCAATTTAAATAAATAAATATTTTCACAATTCGGTAAAACTATATGGTGTTACAAAAAGATTGGAGCAATTTCCGATTTCATGGTGATAGAGAACATTCAACGGATATGAAAATGGTATATGTTTTTATCCGTAGACGTTTTTGGATTCGTAAATCGATGGGTGTTTTTGGACATCCTTAATTAAATTGTCATGGTCAGTCTTTCTTTGCGATGAATGGTTTCAGAATGCTCAATAATTATTCAAATGTTTTTAAACTCATCCTTGTATATCCAAAAAACTTATCTTCATATTTTTTCGGCTCTTCAAAAAAAAAAGCAAGTTTCTTCTCGGATTTGCAAAAAAGGATGTACCTAGTACTTCCCAACTATCTTTAGGCTTTTTATATAACATTGATAGAAGTAATAAATGGCCAACGTCCATTTTTGAAATGATTATTGATTACAGAGTTTTAGCCGCAATTGATAGCGGTTTACAATTGGAAGCCGCGGTTGCGGTACCCTAAGGAGTAATTTGCGATCAGCCGAGGGTCGCATTCGCACCACTGAAACCGTATCTTTAAAGTACTTTGCACATAAACGGTTTCGGTCGTGCGTTCCTACTAGAGATGCGTCGGCTCGAGTCGCAGCTAATGCGATTGAACTGGTAGACGGACCAGTCAAATCGGAGACGGAACTACGATTTCGCAGAAATGGCTCCTTTAAAATACCCATCGATTTATGATTTCGAAAATAAAAATTATAACATTTTTGCGGTCAAAGACAATAGATGGAGAAAAACAACCCCTTCAATGAGAAAAATGGTAGGTAAATTGTATTAAGATTTTTATTTAAGGAATTGTTCTTCTTTTCCTCTCCTTCTAACAAAATAAGTGTTAAAAGTTCGACGTCGTCCACACCTAGGTAGCACGTAAGATTGCAATTAACTTTTATTTAAAAAAAATTATCTTCCTATTTAGGCTTAAGAGTTAAACGCCTTCAAATTGGAAAATAAATCAAGTATTTCATTGAAAAACAATTGATAATCATAAAACCCATGACTAAACCACTAAATGTGACTAAATATCATTGAAAAAAATTATTTGAAATATAAATTGATGGTTTCTAAAATCGATTTTCTCTGTGACTTTTCTCAATATTTTTATAACTTCCTGTACGGTAAGTTTTTTCAACACCTCTCTTGAAATGTTTCCACATGCTGCTTAATTTGTTGTTTTAGGTGATCTACACTTGTTGAAGTAGTTCTATAAACAATGTCTTTAGAGTATCCCATAAATAAAAATCTAAAGGTGTCAAGTCTGGGGACTTAGGTGTCCATTGTATTGGTCCATCATTTCCCATCCGCCATCTGCAAAACGGATGTTTAAGTATTCCCGTATAATTTGTGCCTTATGCTGGGGAACTCCGTCCTGCTGGAACATGTGGTTCGCACGTAGATGCCGTGAACAATTTTCGACCATAAGTGACAATTGTTCTCGCAGAAATTTTACATAACCTGCGCTATTAAGGATTCCTTCGTAAAAGAAAGGTCCAATTTAAATCCCGTTTCTGTGGTTTCTTGGACGGGTCATTTTTTCCACTTTGAAGGCTTATAACTCTTAAGCCAAAATAAGCAGATAACTTTGTGTAAATAAAAGTTTATCGCAATCCTAAGGACTACCTAGGTGTGAAAAATTATTGGTATCTTTCTGGGAAAAAAGTTGTCAATGACGTAATTCACGCCATTTCTGAATTTACCATATTTTTTTCTTTTTGCCGAAAGCGTACCTTAGAACATCACATTTGAGACCCTATGATTATAATTTTCTTATCAGTTTTCGTTTTGGCACAGTAGACCATGGGCGTCAAGTTTGGATCACCCTGTGGTGAGGTCACGAATTGATCTTTTGCGGCTAGAAACGCAACACCCAAACCGTACCTTCTACTACTAAAAAAATCAGTGTTGGGCAAAAAAAATAAAAAAATCACTGATTTATTTAAATTAATCAAAAAAATCATGATTTTTTTTCATTTTTATTAAATCAATTGATAAATCCGCTTAATTAGCTGTTTTAAAGTCATTGCAACTGTTGCCGAGAAGATTCAAGCTAAGTTGAATCCATTCAATACTTGTCCGAACGCATTTTCGACGGAAACTTTTTGTCCCAACGGCCCGCGACTCGTTTTCGCACGTTGAGAGATGAACCGGAAATTGCGAAACACTTGCCCACTATAAAACAGTTTCTTTGTGCAACTGCATCGTCTGCGTCGGTCGAAAGGATGTTCAGCACATTCGGATTTGTTCATTCGGATATCAGGAACAGATTGGGAATCGAAAAAGGAGGGAAATTAGTGTTCCTCTTCAG
>NW_026018814.1:13551037-13581378 GCF_020466585.1 Dendroctonus ponderosae
TTTACTAGAACACCTACAAACGCAACTGAACTAAGGACTAAGATATGTTTGTTTTGTAAGCCAAGAATTTTTATTTTTTTACTTTTTTTATAGCTGATTAATTTATACGAGTGTTAGGAATAGGGGAATTCTACCCAATCTACCGATTGGGTAGAAAGCCTTTTTCTGTAGGAAATAAAGATTATATATATATATTGAAGATATTGATCTCGTTAACAATAATATCATTAAGGTCAACATACAGGGTGTCTCACGGTCAGCGTACATTAGAATATTTCGGGAAGTAATACGATTACCTTTTATCGATTAGATTTGAATCCTGCAAATTTGGATAATGGTATTTTCGGAGACCTGTCCACATGTGTCCGTGTCTTTAACTGGAGTTTTAAACTTTAACTGCTGCATCTAGATTTCCTTTTCCGATAATTCATTATCGAGCACATTATTGTAGCAAACAACGAAAGCAAAATTAGATATTTTCTAATTTTGCAACTGATATTTTGAGTTTTACTCTTTCATCTTTGAAGAGATTTAATTTTAGGCGACACCCTTAATGGTAACATTTTGAGAAAAACTATTTTTTTTCAGAAAGAGATAGAGTAGGGTAGAAAAACGTTTAATGGATGTTATTGGAAATGAAGAGAGGAACACAAAAAACATTAAACAGTGTTCCATTTAAAATAAGTTTAGGACAACTCCGGTATAACCGGAAGTCGCATAATGTCGCTGTTATTTCATCTGAAAAGAGCGTCTCCGAAAATCTCATTTCCTTCCGAAATATATAAGTATCCCTTGACTGAATATCCTACGAGACGGTAGCAATAAAATAACGTAAATGATGACATAGTGTATTAAAAAAATGAAGCAATCTTTATTATACAAAGATTCTCCAATTATTCTTGAAAGAATTTGGGCAATTCATTCCCCAGTATAACCTTTCGCTCAACTCCTTTCTCAGTAATGATTCCTAGACGCACCACACCTCCTGATGATCCATCGCGAGCCATTGCCAGAGCCAAAGCTAAAATTAAAAATCAATCAAAAATATTTCGCTATTAATTTTAATTAAGTCCCACTTTATGCGATTGTGATATAAAGTACTGACTTCAGCAAAAAATGGGAAGGTAGCTCATAAATGCGCCAAGAATCTATCTTGATACAAGAAAATTGTATTGGGTTAAACTCCGACTACTTTGATAGGATATACTGGCGGAAAATAAACTATCGGTGAGAAGGCGTCCCGAACACCAATCGGTAATGGATTAAAAACGTCTTTCTGAAAAAAAATACATCCCAGTGATATACTTACTTTTCAGTACAAACTGGGTGCATTCTTCCTTGGTCATATTTCTTTTGTAGTTTGCATCCACGTATCCATAAACGTAGCTGGATCCTGAACCACCAATGGAAACAGGCTGCCTTACGCACATACCTCCTATTGGAATTGAGTACACTTGTCCCCCTAAATATAGATCGGTGATAGTTATGCGTCTGTACTTAACTCTAAATATGGAAAATGACGATATCTTCAATCAATACAGCGCCAGTTCGTTACCTTTTTGCTTATCCCAACCAGCTACTAGGATGCCAGCCATGAGCGAATCTCGGTAATTGTAGCACAATTCCTTGAAGATATTCGCCCCAACTTCTACTTGCGGTTCTTCACCAAGTTCCATTCTTTTATATATGAGAAAATATCAGGAAATATATACTTGGCATATAGCGTGTTGTTGCATAAATATATCGACAAACTTCCAAGGGTGGTAGAGAACATTTTTGCTTCTCGAGATACAGGATCAAGAAATTATTAGTCTTGTTTTGTTTTTCCGTTAAATAAGACGATAAGAAGAATAATATCAATGCCTAAGCGCCGAAGTTGAGGTAAATTTCTCAAAAACTAATCAACCTTTAGCATGAAAAAACGAAGCGTTTCGAAAATATGTGTAATGTTTTGGTGAAGTAACTAAAAAAACATATCTTTTCCTTCAAAAAAAACCCAATCATATTTCGTCTCCCAGACAAAAACATTTACAAATTAAAGCAACTTTACTACCAGCTACAACAAAAAATTTTCCAGATTTCAACAATCTGAATCTCAAAAACTATTTTAGGCGATAAAACATAATATTTTTGTTTCGACGTTCTCTGCCACCGTAAAAGTTTGTCGATACATTCATTGGATACTGTGTACAAAGAAGTGTTAATAATTACCCATGGAAACATAATTGGTAAGATACGATGTCAGCAATCGCCTGTGTATCAGCAGCTGATCCAGATCGGCAGCAATAAATATAATCACTTATTTTGGTTAACTTATCAGTTACCCGATTAGCAATATATGCCCTGAAAATAAATAAAAAATTCAACTCGTGTCAGTGTAGTGGATTTAAAACGAGAACAGTCCCATAAAACTTTCCAACATTGTCTGGAAACATGTAATTTACACGTTATGCCCTAAATTGAGTCTATGTAACAACTTTCTTTGCACAGCATTAGCATTAGACACGCATTATAGTATCAAGTATCTACATAATTAGGACCACAATATTACCATCTCGGTTTTTTCATTTTCTATCTAGTGATTTCCTTTTTGAATTGCATCAAAACATTAAAATTTTCAAAGTTATCAGCTTTTTACAAAACTTGGAACTGTTGCTCCAAAGCTTTCGATTGTTACAATACAGGGAAAGCACTTACAACAGCAAGTTAATAGAACTACTTCAAGAAATCAAGAAGGCCGGAATTGAAAGTTTTTATTTTGAAAAAAACCGCATTAATGTGTGGTTTTTCAATCAACCATCATATAACAATATCATCCATTTATTCTCTTGAGAAAATCATTCTTCGGATTTATGAGTTATCAATTAGATGTCCAATCTATAACGTACCGTAGTTTTCGATTTATTTAACTAGGTGAACTATGATTAATTAATAATTCAAACACGGTGAAAGAACTTATAATAAAACAGATTACAACAAAAAATTGAACGCTGTTCAAAAGATCGTAGATTCAAATAAAACCTAGCTAACACAGCATTGTGAACAACATTATTTAACTAACATTTACATACAAAGGAAATTACTCTTTGTGCATAGTACATACTGAAAAATAGCTGAATCTCCCAGAAAAAGCGTTGGGGTACGAAATCTGTTTATGACTGTAGTCTTATTTTCGGTCGTAGAATATACAGTTTAAAAATATGCAACTTAATGTCGGGTAACCCTGCATATTCCAAATACTTATCTTGTAAAGTATCAGATGCACAGCATTTTTATGCAGTACTTGATGTAGTTAGAGTACGATTATAGGAAAAAGTATATTTTAGCTGATAAATGGACATCTCGGGCAGGTACATTGCATTGATAAACTTAGCATTCTCTAATTTGGAATATTTGGCGTCCTACTTCTTGCCACTGTTGTGTAAAACATAGCAAGTTCTACATCAAATTCGGTGAAAAACATTTCGTCCTTCTTCACATACCACTACCATATCAAGATCGTATAATTCGGAAATGTTTGTCCAGTATTCATGTAATGTTGTAATGCAATTGAAATACACTTACCCAGTAGTTGTTCTGGAATCGGCCCCAATAACTACGCCCCCTTCAAACTCCGCTGCCATAATAGATGTCTGAAAATATATAGATATTTATGTATGACATGGAATAATTAATATTACAATTAAAGTCTTTATGAAACTATTTGTTACATTTTACCCCTCGCCGAACCCATCGGAACCCTCTACAATACTACTACTACTTTACCCCAGTTGTAAGAGCAGCATTCATCCAATCATTAGATCCGTGCAAAGACATTGCTGTTTTTGAACTCTCCGGAACTTAGAATAAAATGGTCAGAAAATGCAAGCAATATTTTATTTAGAAAACGCTTGTAATGTTATTTGTATTTTATGGTTAACACTGGTTAACACGTCAAAGTCAAATCACTGAATTGTCAGGAGAGAGTTCGAAGGTTATAAAGGGCGCGTCTCGTGTGGAAATATTTTAAGAATTTTGAAATATTTGTTTAAATTTTTTCCATAATAATTTGAAGCAGATGGAATGGAATCATTGTTAGGGAAGAAAAGTTGATTTAATAAGGTTGAGCCATCGAGCTCAATAACAAATTTTATAATTATATACATACATATATTTGCAATAACCAAATTTAATGATATTATGATCGTGTATTAATCAATACGTTTAAATCTGAGAATAAATCTGGCTGTAACCCAATGTTGCAGTTATCAATTGATTCACCTGGCAACGGTGGATTAACCTCCGACAAACAAAAGTGCGACCTGGTGCGACAATCCACAGATTACAGAGTAGAGATTACCTCTGTGATCTGTGCGACAATCTAACCTTAAATTCTCAACGTGGTGTTCATAGATGAAGACAACTAGTGGTGTTACTTTGATGAGTTATGAGCAAAACTGTTTTTATATTTTAAAGCAATGGGTGAAGATATTGAGTCTGAGAAGAAAAAGTCCCATAGGGATAGAAAGTCGGGTAAGTTTTCTGCACATTTTTTAAAGTCACACCGGTTACCCCCGATTTATTATTACTAAAATGTTGACACTATTTCTGTTAACTGGATTCGCAGCGGGATTCTTCTGGAAGTGCCTTCTTCATTCAATGAAGATCGGCAACAATTCCCGCAAATTCGTCTCTGTCTTGGGCTCTTCTCAGCAGATAGTTTAAATATAAGCCTGTCCAATCCCGTATGTTTTTCAACCAAGAGCACTGTCTAAGTCCAGGACCACGTTTTCCCTCAATCTTGCCTCAATAATAATAATAATAATATTAGTTGTAGGAATCTGTACATGTCCTCTCTCATGACATGGCCAAGGAAAGCAGTATTTCGCTTTTTTATGGACTCGAAAATTTTTTTTAGATAAAATTTGTATACACACCTACGTAATTTAATTCAATATATGCTTTCATTTTGAACAAATATGCCTTTCCGAAGTATCTGATGATGGTCATACAATGGGAAAGTGCTTGGTCACACACCTGAACATACAAATTTTACTCAACACGCTTGTCCATCACTCACTTTGCATTTATATTATGTAGAAATAATTTTATCGATATTTATGTAACGTTTCGTTTGAAGGTCGTAAAGCTGACAAGAAGAAAAGCAAAAATCCAAATGTCGAAGAGCTAACCGATAAGCAAAAAAATCCAAAGGCGTTTGCCATTAACTCGGCAATAAGGGCGGAGCGCCGATTTCGTAGGAAGCAAGATATCGATACCAAGAAACAGCATGTGCCCTTAGTTGATAGGTCGCCAATAGAGCCGCCACCGATTTTAATTGCAGTTGTTGGCCCACCGAAAGTGGGCAAAACTACTCTAATTCATAACCTTCTCAAGTCTTTTATTAAAACACCGATTGGTAACATAAAAGGTCCTGTAACAATCGTGACTGGGAAGAAACGAAGAATTACTATTGTGGAATGCAATAATGACATAAATTCTATGATAGACTTAGCCAAAGTATGTGATCTGGCATTGCTTCTATGTGATGCTAGCTTCGGCTTCGAGATGGAGATTTTTGAATTTCTAAATATATGCCAGGTACATGGCATGCCACGAATTATGGGCGTTCTGACTCACTTGGACATGATAAAGAATAGCAAAACACTGAAGACTACCAAGAAAACATTGAAACATCGCTTCTGGACCGAAGTGTATTCTGGGGCTAAGCTGTTTTATTTGTCAGGTATCGTACATGGTGAATATCTCCGAAACGAAATAAAAAATCTGGGCAGATTTATATCCGTAATGAAATTCAGACCATTATTGTGGAGGCAAAACCACAGTTACATATTAGGGGATAGATATGAAGACTTGACAAATCAGGAACTCGTGAGGAAAAATCCTAAGTGTGATAGAACTATTTCTTTATACGGATATGTTAGAGGCGTGCCGTTGATGAAAGAAAATTCTATTCATATTGCTGGTAAGTCTTAACTACTAACTACAGAACTCAGGTTTAGACTATTGCAAAATTTCTAATCTTTTTCTAGGCTTTGGTGATTTACGAATTCACGATATAGCGTTTTTACCTGATCCATGTCCCCTACCGGACGAAATAAAAAAGCGCGCACTGATAGAAAAAGAAAAAATGATTTACGCCCCGTTTTCTGGAGTGGGTGGTATTGTGTATGACAAAGATGCTGTATATATCGAGTCAAAAAATGTTCAAAGTCAAATGAAAAGAGTTGAAAATGAGTCATCTAATATTGTTAACAACTTGATTGAAAGCAAAGAAACTGCAGACTTCAAGTTACAGAAACATCACGAGATGCAGATTTTCGCTGGATCAACAAAGCTAACTGCTGAAGATGTTGACGAGAATATGCAAAATGAAGGGCCAAGTACTTCTCATCGTCAATCGTTCAGAGAGGAGAAGGTTTTAGATTCCGGTAGAGTTAGGAGAAAAGTGATTTTTGACACTAGTGATGCTGACATGATAGCCGAGTCGGTCGGCGAATCCGAATCCGAGGATAATGAAGATGCGAATACTGTAATGCCACAAATTAATGAATTTGAAGTGAAATCGGCTCCAAAACCAAAGGGGTGCGATAGCATTACGTCAAAACTGAAAGAAGTTTTAGGCCAATTAAAGACGAAGGATTCCATTATTAATTCAGAAGCATCCTGTGAGAATTCAGATTCATCTTCTGGGGAAGAAGAACACGACGAAGACGACGTTGAAGATCCGCCAAGCTCTGATGAGGAAAACGAAGATCAGAGTGATAAATGGATGAAAGGAATTCAAAAAGCACGAGATGCTTTCTTAGACCGATATAATAATAATCAAAATCTCATGAAACTTGTTTATGGTACGTAGTCATTAGGTCAAGGAATATTTTTGTTAGAATGCGTCGGAATACTCTGATCGGACTTTCGTTGCCTCTCTAGTTTTTTTCTTGCAACGTAAGTTCGAACAGATATTTTCAAGGCTTATTGTTAACTGCATGTTGTTACATTTTCCAGCTGGTGTACAAGAGGAGTACAGCGTTGACAACGAGGAAACAGTTGGAAATGATGATGAAGAAGAGATTGGAGGAATGTTTAAAAAAGTGTCCAGAACGCAGCATATGTTGCAGTCTCGAAAAGACAATATGAATTTAATAGAGTCCTCCCTAATGTTTCCCTGGAACACTGTAACTAAGGACTGGACAACAGAAGAGGTATATCTGATTTTTACCCAATATCACGATCAAATAACAAATGTTTTTGGTATTTTCAGAACAAGGGATTGATAGCCAATTGCTTTGTAACTGGGAAATGGAAAGATTCTGAAGACGCCAATGAGCTTTTAAGGCTTGATGATGCCGATAATTTAAGCGACTTGGATTCGGACATGTATGGAGATTTTGAAGACTTGGAAACTGGTGTTAAACATGTGTCAAACACAGATAGTACCACTAACGCAAATTCGAAAATCGGTCAGTTGCTAGTTTTGCGTTCCTTTTAAATCAATTGCTCTTTAATAAGTACTTCAATTTTATGATATGTTTCTTCACTTAGGTGTCAAGCGAAAGCATGACGATATAGCTAAACACGACAAAGCTGATCGGGAAGCCTTAGCCGAAAAGAAAAGAAAACTTAAGGAAAGATTTGATGCTGAATATGACAATCCTGATAAGAGTAGTTATTATGATGAATTGAAAATGACAGCTGAAAAACAGGCTCAGCTGAACAAAAGTGTTTTTGAAAATATGCCTGATGATGTTAGAGTTCAAGTGGAAGGTTTCAGGTATACATTTAGATAGTTTATATTTTGAAGTTGATTTAAAACGTTCTGTTGGAATATTTTAGACCCGGAATGTATGTTAGAATAGAATTTGATAGTGTCCCTGCAGAATTTATCACAAACTTTGATCCAACTTACCCTTTGGTGATTGGATCTCTTAATATGGGTGAGGAGAATATTGGATACGTAAATGTAAAAATCAGGAAACACAGATGGTATGGCAAAATTTTGAAAACAAACGACCCACTGATCATCTCGTTGGGATGGCGCAGATTTCAGGTAAGTTATCTGTTCTGAGAAACTTAACTGCTATTGATGAGTGCCATTCTATTCTTTAGACAATACCGTTATATTCGAAACTTGAGGATGATTTGAAGTACAGGTATCTCAAATACACTCCTGAACACATATCTTGTAATGCTCATTTTTGGGGTCCAATTACTCCGCAAGGAACAGGGTTTCTGGCATTGCAAAGTGTCGAATCAGATCCCCAGGTAAGGAATTGTGAAGTGTGGACAAATGAATTCTTACTATGTTTACCATTATTTAAGATATTGAAGAAGAAAGGATTTAGAATTGCAGCTACAGGCTCAGTTCAAGAATTGGATAAGTCTACTCAAATTATGAAGAAGTTAAAGCTTATAGGACACCCGTTAAAAATATATAAGAAAACTGCCTTTATACAGAATATGTTCAATAGTTCCTTAGAAGTGGCTAAATTTGAAGGAGCAAAAATACAGACGGTATCGGGCATACGTGGACAAATTAAGAAAGCAGTTTCTAAGCCAGAAGGCTGCTTCAGAGCAACTTTTGAAGATAAAATTTTATTGAGTGGTAAATATATCTTTTGTTTCCGTTCTCATATGGAGACTATCTATGCTCTAGTGCAACATATTAGGTATTTTTCGACATCCAAGTGAAACTGAATAAGTACATCCATCTTTTATCTTCATTGGATGTACAATGTATTCAGTAGTACATTTCAAACGCTTTTTACTTCATTTAACAATGCCACGCTTGATTAAACCTACACTTTACATGTACTACATGCCAGTCATGTATATTTAAACGCAACAGAAAGTTTTTGGAAAATTATATTGTTATCAGTACTTTCGGGATGTTGTTTAATCGAATCGCATCATCTGCTATAAAACTTGTCAGAAAAATACGGTTTTTCTAAATTCGGCCAGCTTATGTTACCATCATATAATTACGAACAAGGTAATACGATAATCCATATACTTTTAGACATTGTTTTCTGTCGGACCTGGTTTAAAGTAGATGTACAAGAATACTATAATCCAATCACTACAATGTTATTACCCCCTGATCAAAAGAATCAATGGCGCGGCATCCGAACTAAAGGAGAAATTAAACGGGACAAGAACATCAGATATTCCGCAAATAAAGACAGTTTGTACACGGTATGTTTTCCTACATTTTCAGTTAACTATACTTTGTGACTGTGTGACTTTTATTTTGCAGCCGGTGGTCAGAGAATTGGCACCGTTTAAGCCTTTAATAATTCCGAGCAAACTACAAAAGGCGTTGCCATTTAGGGAAAAATTAAACTTTGGTGTTAAGTCATCAGATAAAAAGACGCATCTAGAAAGAGTCGCGGTTATACAAGAACCGCGTGAACAGAAGGTACGCCCAATATCAATGCTATTCAGATATGCTAACTTAATATTTACTACTATGATGATTAAAAACTGATGGTTTTGCATTTAAGGTTACAAACATGATTAAGATGATACGGACTCTCTATAACCAAAAGCAGGCCAAACTTGCAGAAGAAACAAAGCAAAGGTTACAAAAACACAAAGAATCCATTCAAGCTACAGAGGCAACCAAAGACAAAAAAATAAAGCAGAAAAAAAAGGAAGTCTTTCGAAAGAAAAGTAAAGCAGTAACAAGTGCTAACAACAAAGCGGAGAAGTAGAAATATATGTATATTTATACAAAACTACACATTTTTATTTATTAAGCCATTTGATGTGAATTTATTAAACCTTGATAATAAATAGTTTTAGGGCAAGTCAAGTACAATATTCCCAGTTAGTGAGTGTTTATCAAGATTTTTAAAAATTTTGATTACGATAATTCTATAAAATATATATTGAATAATTCAGATATGCCTTCCATATGTAAAACACACATCTAAATGCCCTGAAATATTTAAATCATTGAATGAATAATCTATTATAATAGTAGCAAAAATATTGAAGGAACTGCTTCTATTGGTTGGAGATCCGTGAATTCGTCCGTCGGATCATCGTATAAACGGATGTATGGGACATGGGCTTTAGAAAATATGCATTTTATCGTCTAGGTAAGGCTAGTAGGGGTAGAGTAGAATGAAGGCAGTCGTTCAGAGGATTGTTTAGTGAAGCCATCAACAAATAGGAGGGTGATATTTATCGGTTAGTAACTTGCGGAGTTGTAGTGGTGTAATTGTGGAGCTGAATTATAAATGTTGTTCTTGAAGATTCTACTAAGATGTGTGCGAAGTAGTAGCGTTGTTGCTGTGGTGGTGGCAATGTTGGGAGTTGAGGTTGTGGTTGTTGTTTAGAGGGTTTAGCCCTGTCTGGAGCTGGTTTTGCATGCTCTCCGACCTCTTTTTTATTTGGGATTCAGGAAAAATCCTTCCTGAGAGGCTTGGCCTGATTCGGATTCCTGCGAGCTTCCCGGGTTCATGCATGTCGCCTGTGAAGCCCAAATTTGGTTTACTGGGTGTACACTGGCCGATAAGCGAAATGCATTTTTCGACTGACCAAACTTTTCGATTGGAATTCGAGCAGAATGTACGGTACGGATTGCTACCGAGCAAGTCTTATTCGCAGTAAAGCTATCGCAATACTATAATATACAACAAACAACAAGATAATAATATATACAATGTTTCATTTCTGTGTATCAATATTAATGGCTAAGTAAAACAAAAACGACATTTTCATAACAATATAAAATTTGATTCAGCTAAATTGCTAATATCATTGCTTAATTGCTAGCAAACGGCAACACTAACTGTGGAACTATTATGCCAATTTAATACTGACTGTTGGTTGACTAATTCCCATACATAAGGTATGAAAAACTCTTCAGGTTGCTCTTCTTCGACGTATTTGAACTTTAGATCAGGAAATTTCTGAAATTGAATTAATCTTGGATGTAGTTTATTGTAGTGGGTTGAATTGAACAAGTTTTTTTGTCAAAAGCAGTGCCGGTTTAGTGAAACATGAGACTATATATTTAATATCCAAATTTCAACATTAAATCACATCCAAAGTTAACATTAGATGTAACATATCACAAAATTGAAATAATGTTACTTCTTCAGTCTTCTGGTTTTTTAAAGTAGCCACTAGGTCATTTAATATTGGTAAATCAGGAAAATATACAGTTCTAAAAATATAATAAAAAATATATTTATGCTATACTTACAGCCAATTTATCTCTAGGCCACTGTCGCCCTCCCTGTTGAATAACTTGTAGTACCTGAGATGCATCTACTTCTTGGTGGTTGGATTTCGTATTTAGCAAATCAGAGAAGTATTTGATTACGATATCGATATTGTAAATTATATCTTGAAATACAACATTGTCTCGAAACGCTTCAAAAACCTGTCTGTTATAGAGTAGAGTGTAGATCAGATTTGGATTATTTGTCAACTGCGAAGTTAAGCACGAGTTTATTATCTCAAGAACCATCCTCAGTACTTCTTCGAGTACATTTACATCCTGTTCTAATTCTGTCGAATCATTTATCTGAATGGTGGTCTCATCTAGCTTGATTTCTTTTCCGTTTTGTAGTTTTCTATGCAGTTTCTGGTACTTTTTTGCCATTGTCTCAAATAAAGACACTAATCTTTGGCTTATATAAGGATGTAAATCGCGAAATTGCGATGACATATTTGCTAAGGCGGCTAAACAATTCGTATGTAGATATTTGTCTCTCATTTTTAGCATGTTGTACTTAATCGTACGAATTATAACCAGAATTAATAAACCTCCTAATGATATTTCAGTGAGTTGGCGTTCAGTATACCACGTAATATTTTTTAGTTTCTGAAACAGCCCAAAACAACAAATTAGAAAAAATATATACAAATTTAATATTTTACACTTACGGTTTGATGAATAGTTTTGTTGAAAACATCGTCTTCACTTAAAATAAGTAGAATAATAATGGACATGTAGATGTGATGACTATGGCTATTTGGTGCATTGTACAAAGTTTTTAGAATTGGTATAATCTGAAATAAGTTTAATCAACCACCCTTTCAGAATTAAATATTTAAAAAACAGTTTATGCTCAAATACAAAATTTTTCACTAACTTACCAGGCCCTGTATATCCAGCCTACTTAAAAGAAATGTTTTAAACGAAGCATTTCTATGTAACAACAAATACAGTAGAAGAGTGGGTGCATCTCCATTAGCTTTTTTACAAATAGTTAAGTACAATGACTGAAAATCTAATTTGAAGATTGAATTTTCGTTAGTTGGTGGCAAGGGGTTATTATCTGTGAACAAAAAAATTGAATAGATTTCTAATTTTTCCTAGCCTAAAGCCTGTATCTCATGTATATTTTGTCTGAAGTTTCTTTCCATGATATTTGATTGACTTGATTCATTATAATTTTTGAACCGACGATAAAAATGTCCCATTTTCACTTTCTTATAGAGTAGAGAATGTAGAGAGTGACGCAAAATGTGTGTAAACATTTTAATAATATACAGGGTGATTCACAACCTTATGAACACAGAGCAGGGGCATGTAGAGGATCTCAAAACAAATCGAGTTTTCATTCAAGATTTTTTAGGTTCATGGTTAACAAGATACAGGGCGTTAAAGTCTCAAAAAAAATTGGTATTTTCTCATACAGTTTATGAGATATTTTGCTCAAATTTAATATAGGCTAATGTTAGACCCTTTACCCGTAGGTAAGGCGACTGGATGTTAAAATCTACAGGGTGTTCTTTTTTCTAGAGGTATACCCCTTTTACCCCCCGAACGTGTTTGTTGTGCGCCCCTGACTTCGGCCGAACACATTTGAATTTGTTGTTCAATTTAAGAATTTTCTGATCTCTTGCAGTTTTTTCGTATCTGTCTTCGTTTTCGAGTTATTTGCACAAATATAAGTCCATGTAGGGTTCCTGGGTGATTTTCCATTAATTTTCTTATAATTTTTTTACGTCCTTTTGTTGACATTTCAAGATAAATTGAAAAGTTGGTTACATTTCTGTGTATTTTTATTTAGATTATCTTACAGCCGATCTACGTTTAAAATTTGAACAAAACATCTCATAAACTGTAGGAGTTAAAGAGAAAATACCAACATTTTTTTGAAACTGTAACATCAGTTTGGTTTCTATAAAATAATCGGCTAATTCCCGCTGAAAACTTTATTTACTAATTGCACGTAGAATTTTCTGTCTTCTATTGTAGTTAGATTTTTCAAACATCTATTAAATTAGATTCTAATTAGGCAAAATACCAATTCAATGTATAATTTAATTCAAGTAAATGTAGCGTTTTCGTGTTTATAGTAATTTCCAGAATATCGTCAGTGCTCAAAAGACGTAAACAGGACTAATATACATACATAATAAAGATGATGGGTAAAGATACACAAAATTCTTTGAAGTAATTGCACCCATTGTAATCTAAATGTAATCTAAATAGAAATACAATTGAAATATTTAATTCTATGACTTTCTATTCTTCTAAACTGGTAAAAAACATGTTCAAACAGTATAAAGATTCAAATCAAACATTGCTGCCAAATTTATAATTGAGGTTTTTGCAAAAATGTTGATTCTCAGTGTGAATGAAATGTTTCACAATTTCTTCTGTACTGCCTAAGTATCCCCAGATGAATGACGCAATTTAGAATCACCCTGTATGTTCACAATCTTTTAATCTGCTAGTTCTACCAACAATGGTCCAATCACTTATAATTTAATAATTACCTTGATTTGAACAAGAAAATAAGCTGAGCCTGTAAGGATTGTTGACGGTAGCCCAGTTATGCACCAACACTAAAAGCAATAATATACTTTGCGTGGCCAGCGGAGCCCGTTGGAAATCACTCTGCTCAGATACTTCGGCATCTTCAGATTTTTTTGAAAATGTTAAAATAGACCAAAGCTCTGAAGCTAATCCTAAAAATATGCAAACATTTTTATTATTGAGTAAAACTTTTTTTTACATTCTGCGTAATAAGACTTTCGTGGCACTTCATCACCTGCATGTTGGCAACTTTTTTAGCACTTGACTAACAGTAAGAGCATGAAGCTTGAAAAAGTCAAACTGCGAACGMGAAAAGTGTACACATACGAAATTTCAACTGTGACTGCGACTCGGTGCTGCGTTTGGCAGCAGTCGTAATCTGAGATGGGATTTGGGTGATGCGTCCATAGCCGCAACAGATTAGTTTGCGAGGTACAWTTGARMAAAAGTGYTGAAAAAATCGACTACGTCGAACTTTTAACTTTTATTTTGKTAGAAGAGGAGGAAAAAGAAGGACAATTCATTAAGAAACAACTTCAGAGCAAAAAAATGAGACGCATGATTCCAAAGTCGTCCAGACTAAGGCTATTTCAATCTTTTCATAAATGACTGTTTAAAACTAGATGATAATAAGTTTAGAGAACTATTCCGGTTAAATCCTGATCAGCTTGATTTTGTTCTATTACTTATAGCAAAGGAGATAGGAAGACCAACCAATTTGGTAAAATTTGGCTTAAAAGTATTAAGATAAAGAAACATTGAAAATGAAATGGCAATTTTTACAAATTTGACAAAATCTGGACGCTTATCATATTAATCCAGAAGTAAATAAGTAAAATAAGTTCAACTTTTTTCTCGTTTGCCAACCAATTCATATGTCAATTTAAATAAATAAATATTTTCACAATTCGGTAAAACTATATGGTGTTACAAAAAGATTGGAGCAATTTCCGATTTCATGGTGATAGAGAACATTCAACGGATATGAAAATGGTATATGTTTTTATCCGTAGACTTTTTTGGATTCGTAAATCGATGGGTGTTTTCGGACATCCTTAATTAAATTGTCATGCTCAGTCTTTCTTTGCGATGAATGGTTTCAGAATGCTCAATAATTCTTCAAATGTTTTTAAACTCATCCTTGTATATCCAAAAAACTTATCTTCATATTTTTTCGGCTCTTAGAAAAATATTGCAAGTTTCTTCTCGGATTTGCAAAAAAGGATGTACCCAGTACTTCCCAACTATCTTTTTGTTTTTTATATAACGTTGATAGAAGTAATAAATGGTCAACGTCCATTTTTGAAATGATTATTGATTACAGCGTTTTAGCCGCAATTGATAGCGGTTTACAATTGGAAGCCGTGGTTGCGGTACCTTAAGGAGTAATTTGCGATCAGCCGAGGGTCGCATTCGCACCACTGAAACCTTTAACGTACTTTGCACACAAACGGTTTCGGTCGTGCGTTCCTACTAGTGGTAGCTATCATCGAGAGATGAACCGGAAATTACGAAACACTTGCCCACTATAAAACAGTTTCTTTGTGCAACTGCATCGTCTGCGTCTGTCGAAAGGATGTTCAGCACATTCGGATTTGATCAGGAACAGATTGGGAATCGAAAAAGGAGGGAATTTAGTGTTCCTCTTCAGAATTTATAACGAAAATGAGAAAAAGAAGTTATTTCCGTTTTAGTATTATTGAGTTTACCATTAATACCGTTTCATTTTTAAGTTCACATGTACCGTTTTCTATTTTGATTTTCATTTCTTAGAATTATTCGTGTTCTGTTTTATATTTTTTGAGTGGAAATATAAAGTTTCTTGAAAAAATGAACTTTGATTTAAATCGTGATTTTTTTCCAAAAAAGTCAGGTGATTTAAATCATGATTTAAATCACTTGAAAAAATCAAGCCAACTCTGAAAAAATGTGAATAGAAATTTTAACAACTTGTACCACAAAAAAGTCAAATGTTCAACAGCTTATTCTTTAATTTCCCGCCTAAAAAAACTCCTATAAATTAGGTATGACTTTAAAAACCCTTAATAACACTTGAGCTTATTTTTAAGCATACATACCAATGACTAAGCTCTGTCCATGCCCTGCGCCATATCCAGGAGGCAAAGCCTGCTGATTGATGAAATTGATCATGAGACATTTCACAAAAAGTGGAGAACTTATAACATGACGTCCATTCATGACGGTATGATAGACGACACTGTTATCTGATCTCTGTCCAGAATGAAACTGAACCGACAACAATATCAAAAGACATGTGATAGCTTCTAAGTGAATTCCATAAGTTGTGTCTTGTACTGGAACATCAACAACTACTGCGAATAGCGCTTCAATAAACGATTCCAAATTAGATTCATTGGAATCATGTTCTATAAGCTCCAAAAGTTGTTCTTCTGTAGTTGTTTCAATGAAGAACTTTAACACACACCTTATCGTAAAAAGAGTGTTGAATAATTGCCAGTTAAAGATGCTGCTAAAATAACAATACAAGTCGTCTAATAGGTTGTAAACACACAAAATGTTGACAAATAAATATATTTATTAACTCACGCATTTGAATCGGTCGCTCCTAACAGTTCAGATGATCTGGTTACAAATAATCGTATAAGAGTGCTTACATTTCCCGATTCCACAGAGTTTTTTAACAGCTCTTGGCACAATGACTCAATTTTTGATTCCAACAGTATCTGGTCGTTCCTTAAAATGCATGTATATGAGACGATTACACGAAAGTGTAATAATAATGATTAAGCATATTAATTAAGTATACAGGGTGGCTCACGGTTTATGGTACCTTATGGTGCGTCCAGTACTGACGAGCCGAGCCTGAGCCCCAGCAAAATTATTTTCATATTTTGTTCGTCAAAACACCGACAGGCAAACCATTTACCGCCGGTGTTTTGACGAAACGACAAAGGAATTAGCCGCGGGCCTGGCATAGTTCGTCAGGTCTGGACGCAATATACATAGACGGAAAATGTTGCTACTTTGAGAAACATTGCTGATCTATTGAATTGAAATATTTCCATCAAAACAACTATCTTGGCCGATAGTTTATACCGAATTATTACCTACAATATCTTGATACTAACATGTTCTGTGTTGTAACAATGTAACTTCCTATCTATTAGAAACATAAGTGTAATTAACTCGTGATATGTGATTCTAGTTCAGTTAGTACCTACATGCTAAACCTCACAGAACTAAAGGCCTACTTCTTGGGAGATTTAAGAAAACCAGTCTTTGACTATCATATCGACTTACCTTGTTGTTGGTGGAGTTATATTAAATGATAAAAATCTGTTCCAAAAAGGGTGGTTTAGGGATATCGCCTCTTTTCCGACGAACTTCAAACAATACTCATTGGTAGATAGGTCCAAACTTCTACTCACTGCAGTGCCCATCTCTTAATTTTTTAGGATCATAAAACAGCAATACTTATTTTTAATCTTAATTAAGAATCAACTGTTTAACATTGTTGGCAAATTTTTGGCCAAACAAATACCCATAACCTCAACAGACACGTCTTTCTTCTTCTACTTTCGTGTTTTATTCGCGAAATCAAGTAGTTGCACGATGTGTCGGTTATTGAAAGAGACGTGATTAAATAAATTCAGTATTCTCATTACAGAGCATTGAAAAATCAGTTTCTTGCAACCAGAGACTGTGCGGCAGAAAGAAAGAAATTCCACTTTGAGATATATACATATATATATTTTCAGTCAATTAACGAAAGAAAAGTTATTATAAAAATTCGTTTCAAGTGGAGGTCATAATAATTGCAAAATTATGGATTAAAAACATTTTTTTGCGTTAAAACGGCGCCCCGTATGAAAAAAGGGAAGATATGTTTTTTGTCACAAAATGAACGAGAACTTCAAAAACATTTTTAATTGAAATATCCCAGTTGCGTGACATTTTTTATTTTTCTTTATTCAATTTCATTCATCTATCTCGACCGGTTTCAGAGCAATAGTTCTTTCTTATGATTTCCTACGAAGTTAGGGAGTAATAATATTGATAACTAGGCAGTGATTTTCAAAATCACTGCAACCAGGTATTCTAACGTCAATTGTCAATCTTGAAGATTTAAATGTTTAACTGACTTTAGCACAATTGCCGGTTATGGCAATTTATTGTAGAACTAATTCCTGTAAAATATTTGGCTATGTCAAAGAATCATTAAATGTATCTCAGAATCAGAGAAAAATCTGCCTCATTAACTAACGCCAACCGATCATTGAGGTTTGTAGTTATGTTTTAAAAAGTTATAATGAATTATCTATCTTCTATGAAGCAAGTAAGAAGCAAAAAGTGCCACAAGTGAACCAAGGGACAACAGTGTACGTTTTCATGGTTACTGTTTACTTATAACTGCCAGCCGTTTCCAAGTAGTGTTTTCAAAAAAAGGCGAAAAATTTTGTTTCATAATGTCGGTTGCAAGCCTCGCCAATGACGACCCTAAGGTTCATGCCGTGTTGGACGGACATCATCTAGCTGTGACAAGTGTTAGCTTTAACCCAAATGGGCAGCAATTTGCAAGCAGTTCTGAAGACCACAGTATTATGGTCTGGACGAAATGGTCTGAAAAATTACCAACTGGACCCAACTATAGATTTTCTGGTCATGACAATGCTGTTACTTGTATAAGTTTTTCTCCAAATTGCAAAATACTGGCATCATGTTCAAAAGATCGCACTGTTCGATTTTGGGTTCCAAGCGTTTTAGGAACCTCCACACAGTTTAAAGCCCACACCTCTGCTGTTAATACTGTTAGTTTTTCGCCAGATGGAATGAAGATTTTGACTGGCTCGAATGATAAATCTGTTAAACTGTGGGACGTTGAAACTTGTCAATTTATAACAAGTTACTTAGGACATAATAACTGGGTAAGTCTTATGGTTGAGCATCGTATTAACAACTTCTATTAAGATAAAAGCCCCTTAAAAGGCAAATAATGTTTTACTCATTAATTCCTTAACTGCAGCTCATTTAACCATATATGGTTATTATTCCTGTGGAAATTGCCAATTTTCACAAACTTGGGAAGAACCTTTGTTTTTTATACAGCGTGTTTGATAAGTAGATGGCTTCCTTATAGGAGATGATAGTGCACGTAGTTATCGATATATTTCTTTAATAGAGCATATTCCGAAAACTCTTACTATCCAATCTACAGCGTGTTAAAAGTATTCATTAAAAAATGACATTTTTTAATATTGCGGAAACCCCTTAGAATATTTTACTGAAATTTTATAGTCTTAGGCACTTAACAGCAATACATGTTTTGTGATAAAAATTTTGTTTTTAGCTTTGCCAGTGGCCAGGGCACAAGCACGTCTGTAGATAATTTTAAATAAAAAATGTTACGTCACTGCTTTTTCTTGTTTCTACAACGCACTGTGTTTGACTAAAAAAAATAAAATCGTTTTATTGCCCAGCGTAATCAGGTTTTTATTTAAAAAGCTGAATCTGCACTATTTATGGTCACCGTTTGAAAAAAATAATAATTAATAATTGCTGTCATTTCGAGTGTCTGAGAGTACACTCTTTTTACATTTTTTTGTAATACAATTTATACAATCTAAGTGCATAATTTTTGTTTTTATACTAAACCCTACTTAATTTCAACCCGATTAAGCTGTGTAATAAATCGATTTTAATTTATTTACTCGACAACGGGCCCTTGTAGAAAAAAAGTCGAGATACCTTTTCTCTTCCAGTGGCGTAACATTTTTTATTTAAAATTTTCTACAGTCTTACTTGCGCACCCAACTGGAAAAGCTAGAAACCACATGTTCATCACAAAACATGTATTGCTGTTAACAGGCTAAGCCTTTTTTTCGTTTAAATATTCAAAGCTTTCCGCAATATTAATAAGTGATATTTTTTAAATTAAAACCTTATCACCCTATAGATCGGAATTTAAGCGTTTTCGAAATACGGTGTATATTAACGAAATATATCCAAGATTACTTGCACTAGCACCACCTGCAAGAAATGCGTCTACTTACCAAACACCCTGTATATCACCAAGGAATCTGAAAAGAAGGTTTAGATGAAATCTTGGAAATACAGACATCTCTAGATAATATCTAACTTGATATTTAATTGGGCAATAAATGCTAAAGACACTATCCGGAAATTCGTATTTAATTTTAAATCTTTTTAAATTTTAAATTGTCCGATAATTAAAAATTATTCGGTGATTTATATCTTTTCGGCACTAAATAATAAAGTAATATTTCCTCTTCAGCACCACTATCTGACTGTGCTTCGCAGTCACAGTGTCGGATTCGTATGTTGGCAGGGCTTTTATTGGTGTTGTCTCGCATTTTCTCTGCCTGATTTATTGGTATAATGCAATATATGTACTTCTTTTAGGTGCGATGTGCAAAATTTTCTCATTTGGGAAATTTAATTGCTGCCTGCTCGGATGATCGTACAGTTCGGATTTGGGACTCAGTGAGTGGCGACTTGGTTCATACTTTTACTGGAAAACACGGCAGTCCAAACTATATAGCAATGCATTCCAATAATAACACGTTAGCTGCCGCTATGGACTCAGGAGCTGTCCGAATTTACGACATAAGAAACAAAAAGTTGATACAACACTATACGTTGCATAATAACGTCACTTGTGTGGATTGGCATCCGAGAGCCAATTATCTTTTAGCCAGCGGCTTGGACTGTAAATTAAGTATTATCGACATTATGGAGGGTAGACCCATATACACCTTAAGTGATAAAGCTGGGTTTACCACTTGCAAGTTTAGCGCAGAAGGGAATTTTTTTGCCTCCGGTGGAATTGATAAGTCTCTGATAGTTTGGAAAACGAATTTTATTGTGTAAATGCACATTTTTACTTGCATATACGTATTTTACTTTACGTTTTAGGAGCAACACATTGTACTTGCGAGCGTGTTTAAATCGTTTTGAAATAGTATTTTATTAAACCTGTTTTATGTTTTGTTAAGCCTGTTCTTGACGTGAAGTTTACTACTTATTTAACATGTTTCAAGTTATCCGATTTAAGTTGTCGCGAAAACTCCACTCAAGAATTGTATACAGGGTGTCCCGTAAATAAAAAATGTATGGATCCTTTGTTTTCAATGGGCAGTTTTATTTTTTTTAATATCAGGACAATGGATGTTAATGAAACTCGCTGTGAATTTGTTCCTGTTTAAGATTCAAAGATTCATCTTTTGAGTAAGCAACCGAGTTAGTCTGCTTTGGGCAAGTGAGGAATTGTAATCAGCACTTTTTGTTTGGTAGCTGAAATTAACTGAATTACTTTTTTACTTGATGCACTAATCCTGTTGATATTTTTGTACGCACTGTACATCTTGAAGCATTCATAGCTTTTGCGCAAAAATATTTCTGTTCTCTTGCCAACTGGCAAAATTATAAAACGCTTGACAATTAATTTATACTAAAAGAACATTATCGCTTACAAGGACGTTTGCATGTTTTCAATTGTGAAACAGCAAGGAAACAGAATTAATGTTTTTGAACGAAAGTTATAAATGTGCTAAACGGATTAGTGTATCAGCTCACAAAAAATCAGTTGATTCCAGCTAGCAATGAAAAAGTTCTAAAAATGAAAAATATAGTTTTCGTACCAAGACACTGAATAATTCCGATGTATGAATCGAACTTGATAAGGAATGTGGTATCGGATCGTAAGTAATATAATAAACTCGTACTGGGTATAACTAATTCTTAGAACTAACCGATTAAAAATATGCTGCTCAAAAGAGGATTTGTGTATGCCTGACTTTTTTTTCAATATGCGCAGAAAGTGTTAACGGATTCTAATTTTTCGCCTTTAAAGTTCAAACAGTCTACGTTTGAATTAGGTAAAGCAAGTTAAATCATGTTTACAGCCTAGGAATCTGTGGTGGGATTTTATATAAACACCCTGTACAGAGCACTCATGGACGCATGGCATATTTGAAAATAATTGACAAAAATGTGAAAATAATGAGCGAATTAGGCGCGACTAAACTTAAATTAACATAATAAAGAAAATTGCCTTCTAATGAAAATAACTGTATTTTTATGTATGTGCAGAGCATTAGAAATTGTCGACAATTTTAAATACAAACAATGGATCATACAATAGTATGTAGTCTGTGGGATCAGATTGCGCATAGAGATTATCAGTTGTTTCTTCAATATCGACGTTGTCAGGTTCAACATAATTTGCATTAATTTAGGTATAAAGTTAATGTCATGGCAAAAAATGGGGTCGTGCTCAAAAATTACGGAATATTATACAAATGAAACGAGTCTCGTTTATTATTAATTTCAACTTTTGTGCAAGAATTAATTATATAGCATTAAAACGCAGTCAGGGTCTTCCATATATTATTAAAAAACGTAAAAATAAAATAAAGTAAAAAATTACATTACATTTTTGGATTATATTATTCTTCGGCTGATATAGAACGACGTTTTGATTTAATATCAGTAACTAATTTCACAAGAAATAATAACAGAGACAAATAATAATTTCCTTGTTTTCTGGACGTTATTTGAGTCAAGGCTTCTTATTTTATTGACAGTAGTGTGGCAACGTCGGTAACTTGTCATTTGCTTGTATCCCCGCGAATTGAAGGGTTGTCTAAGTGTGCCCCTTCCAGCCCCTACCCCTCCCAACTCTTCGCAAGGAATTTCTTGACAGGTAAAACACTGTCAAAATATTCTGTGTCCTGTCTGTTTATTTTAATTTATTTTTGTTGTGTCCACCAGCTTGTAACAAGGATATAGAAATTGGTTTTGTGGCTTAGAAGTCAAGTACAAGGTAAGTGGGCACGAGCATTATTGGGAGTTTCTCTTGATAATGCATTGTGAACTTCCAATTAATTGATTGCTGGGTGGACTTTTCACATAAATTTCCACCTATTTTTTAGGACTATGTCTCCATTGTGAGTCACCAAATGTAATCATGGCTATTTCCACAGCCAATGCATCAGATTCCTTATAAAATATGCTTTAGGGTTTGGTTCAATGGGGTGCGCGTTTGCTCTTGGCACAAGTTATTGATTTTTAACTGACGTCTCTGCTTAATATTTTCTTCTCGTATTCTCTAATTTTCAAGTTCATGAACTGATTAACATGCCTATTTGGACACCACTTTATCTGGAATCTAGAAGATAACATTGGTTATCTAAACCTATATTTTGCGATCTACAGGATCGCTTTCATCTATGGAACAAAGTGATTAGTACAAAAATTGTAAGGTTCTTTCCAGTTTATTCACATAAATAAAACATGTGTCTACAGGATCAGTCAAAAGGCTACGGCAAAGCAAAGTTCCTTTTTCTTAAATAGAACACCCTGTATGTTGTCAATAATTGAATTATTTTGTACATTCTAAACAAAAATTATGTAACACACTACATGCTTAAATTTAACCGAGTTTCAGATATCGAGTTGTTAAAGATTTTATTTTTAAGTTTAATTTGTTACAGTTTGCTGTAATTCGCTAGATTATTATATTTAGTATTTTCAATTTTGCACAAACTCTAATGATGAAAAAAAAGGAGGCAGAATTTATAAAAAGATAACTATTTTCTTGATTTCCATACTTAAATTGAAATTTTATTTTATAGTGTTCAAAGTGTGCCCCGTTTACAGTTAACAGTATAATGAAGTCGATGAACAACATTTTCTAATGAATTTCGAATATCGGCAATTTTGTGACTTAGTTTATCTTGCAAATCTTTAATCTTTTGTGGCCTATTTTTGTAAACCGCGTTCTTAATATGACTCCACAAAAAAAAGTCAAGTGGGGTAAAATCAGGAGACCACGTTGGCCATTCAATTTATCCATTTCTCAGGAAATGCTCGTACTTCGAGTCCAAAATGTGGACCATACATTAGAATTATTTTCGTTACGCAAGGTGTTCTCAAAAATCCGTTAAAGTTGAAAATTAGGTGACATTTTTGAACAGGATTGTACTAAGTATGTAAAAGAAATTAAAAAATTGGACCTGTCCTCTAATACCATTTATCTGGAAGTATAGAAAAAAGAAGCATGTGTAACTCCTTAAAAAATGCACCAAGGAGGAGACAACAAACAAGGAGTTTTTAAAAAAATTACCAATTTATTTTTTTTGAATGGAATACCCCATACATTATTTTGCTCTCTTAAAGCTGTTTCAGCAAGCTTTCAGAAAATGCGAAATGGTCAATACTTTGGGTCACAAGTTTCTGAGTAAATCGATTGCAATGTACACATTCATGTAGGAATTGGCACCACTAAACTATTACAAATTTCAACAATTCAATAAACAAACAATTTAGTTTGGCTAGACCGAACAGATCGAACGTAGAAGTTTTTCAGTAGAATATTTATTTTTTGTCGGTAACCATGAACCTGACCTACCCAGGAAATGGTTATTAATTAATGGTCTCACGACTTCGCAGAATGCTAAAAAAATCATCAAAAATTAGTCAGTAGGTTACATCGTAGCCGAATGCTGAAAGGAAACCGAGAGTTGCAGCATTCAAAAGTTTATTGGATATATTTGAAGAAACAGGAAATTTGCATTTAATTAGCAAACAATAATAAATAAACCAGTAATGAATGAGGACAATGAACACACACTATTACTTAGCAAGACTCCCAGACCTGCACATAAAACTATATCATAATACATTAATCTAATTACAACAAATAACGACAACCTAATAAAACAGTAACAAATAAAAGAACTATGAACATTACAGTTTTGCAGGTATATTATTATCTGCCTAATAGCCAGGTTTAGCCCGATTAAAAAGTTTTGTAAATATCAGAAGTAGAAACAGATAGTGTTAGAATTGGTGCAGTTTTGCCTGTGGTAATTAACATTTGTAAGATAAACCGATTGAGCGGAATGTTAAAGGTTAATAAAAAACGAAAGCCAAGAGAATAAATAATAAGATGTAGGAAAAACGTTCAAAAATGTTATGTCCAAATTCTGAGAACTTTTACAATTATTATAATTGCTTTAATTGAAATCGAGTCTGACATTTATTACTTACTTATTTTATGTGTGTTTATTTATAGCTCCAAAATGCCTGGTCCAGCGCCTGCAGAGAATGGAGCCCCCAGAACAGAACTGCAAGAAATTCAAATGAAATCCCAACAAGTTACAGATGAGGTACTTATTGTTATTGTTATGGACTTATCACTTTTATTAATTGATTTCATGTATTTTCATTTATAGTGATAAGGTTTCGTATGCTAACTTGTATGTATCACTTCATGTACCTGCAGATTTTAATACTGTCCTTTAATATTTCAGTCTCTGGAAAGTACAAGACGGATGCTTGCGCTATGCGAAGAGGTATGTACATATTTTAATTTAAATCCTACGAATTCTAATTAGTACAGTTAATTAATCATATTAATACTCAGTATTGTTTTTCATAGGCAATTATTCTTGTGCCATTAAACATATATGTCGGTTTGTTTATTGATGGTTTTTTACATGTCCATTATTTTCTACTTCTGCTCTTCTTTACTCAACTCTTGTACAAGCTAAGTTTATTGTTAGATCTAATACTGTAAATAGTTGGAGTTCCAACATATTCATTCAGGTTCTCTCAGTAGATTGTAGAGAAAATCCGATGAACAGAATGAATTAATTAGTAAAATAATTACATGAATCGATAAGGGAAACCAGTTGACATTCATTATATAATTAATAATTTCCTAACAGTGGCTTTCCGGTGGTTCCTTTATATTACTTCAAATTTATATTCTCCTTTAATTTCCGTTTGATAAAATTTAATTTTTTAACGTTACCCAACAGCTTCAGTATGGTTGAAGCTGTTTTAACAAAAGAGTAAGGCCGGTATGCATAGTCGATCTTCGGCAATTTCCCGAAGATTGTGCCGGCGGATAGCTGATCGTGTTGTTGATAAAAATTCGGCACTGCTTTAAGTTTTTGCATGTTTCAAATGCAGAAAAGATAAGCGCTATCCACTGCAGCTAGTTGCCTCGAAGGATAAGATGTTGTATAAGTAAATTGTTGTTAAAGTAAATTGTAAATGTTAATAAAAATCCTTAAAAATATCTATTATCAAAAGAACAGGAAGGCCTCGATTTGTGATTTGTTCCTGGTGATTGATTAATGTCAACGAAACATTTTGCACAATTTATTTTGAGAAACGAAAGCGTTTTGTAAAATCGGCTTCAGTAAATTTCTCTAAGGTGAATTGCATATCACGCTTGTCGCTGTTTTCTTTACGTACATTTGTTGAATGTTAAAATCGAATTCCAAGTCCGAATCATCCCGACTAACACTACATATACAATACATCAAGATCTATTTATTTAAAACAAAAATAGTATATAAAACACGAGAAGCTGAGAACTTTTGCTCACAAAATAGCTTTTGCGATCGGCTGTGCAACCAAAATTTCCGCAAGCGAACGTCGGGAGACCGGCGCATCTTAAGAGATCGACTATGCATACCGGCCTAACTGAAGCAGCAGACGATAACACCTTGACTTCTGCCGCATAGTCTTTCAAAATGATGGACAATTAAACCATGGGCTTAAGTCCTAAAAGGACAATCTCTTTTTCAAATAAATTCGGTTTTTTAATTCATCCACATTTGGAACAGTAATTGTACTTAATTAAAAAAGTAACCACGTTTTATCACTGCTACGTGTTTTAACCCTTCTAATGATCTATACTCATTTGCTTGTGCATCGACTATTTGCAGCTTGTTTTATAAAAAGTGAGGCAGGAATACCGACCATGATGAAACTTTTCAAATTTTCAACGTTTCGAATTGAAATAATTTTATTTTAAACAATCAATAATTTTGACAAAAAAACTTTGGGCACACATTTAAAGTCGGTAGCAGATAGGGTTTGTTATCGCAGATTGAAAACCATTTTCCGAATTTTGCGTAATACTATGGGAGCAAAATTTATTATTTCCGCAATGAAACATTTTATACTTTGTCTTTGAGCTGAACAAATAGAATAGAGCATAAAATAGGTACTACTAGAAACTGATCAAATGTGTTCGAGTTTAATTAGTAGGTTTAATAACATTTTATGTCTCAGTTCAAGTTCAGTGCACTAGGACAAAGAGAGTAACATTGTTTAATTTTTTTCAGTTTGTTTTTTTACATTGAGAAATCAATAAAGATTAAATAGATTTATTTTAATTAAAATGTAAATTAGTACCTAAATTATAAGCGGGATCGTCTTGAAAATATAACCACACAGGTAAATTTATTAAGTAGTTTATAAAACATTTTAGTTATTTGTTCTTATTTTTACTTCGTCCCCCCTTTTTCATTGGTGTCATTGTGCAATAACTGTATTTTTCTTTCATTGTTATTTGGTTTAATAATTAGCAGCCGTCCTAACAATAACAGTCGAAGGCCTCAATAATTGAGTTTTCTATTGCTTTTGAGTAAATATGTGAATAAATCATCGATGCGCTGGATTTGGCTTCATTTGTTTTATAAAAAGTTGGCCAAGAATTATATATGTTGTGGTAGCGGTAGCCCTGCAAGTGTGGCTGTGTTTGTGCTGTGTTTTGTGTACAGTTTATGAGCTCAACATAAATATACTATAACACATATGCACTTTTGCACACACACTCGCAGACTAAAAAAATACTCAGTAAATGTTCATACCACTACCATAACATAATAAACTGTTCTTATTCGCGAATCATCATCAACCTTTTTATGTTTTGGCTTTGAATTAGAACTATGTCAAAATATCATCTTTTCCGTTTTTGTAATGTACATCACGTGGTCATACTCTGTTCTGGTTTCTTTATTATATGATGAAGGACTTAAGTATTTTTATGTTAATAATTCACATTTTGTGTTGTCATTATTCTGTTTGCGTTAATCCATAATTGCCATGTAACTCATATAAATACAAACTGGGCCTACAATTATTATACGTTCATTCAACTAACCGCTACAAGAACCTGCACAATTTAATTCCAATTTAACAAAAATATGTTCACCGATTGTTATGTATTGATTTACCTGTCAGTTAACATTGTTTTTGAAAATTGAGCCTTTTAAACAAAACACTCAAAATAACTACATCATTTGCTAGCAACTTTTGAAAGCAATGTATGCCACTTTGAAAAACATGAAAAAATAATCCTATTAAAAATTGACATGTTTCGGGTGTGTTCACTAACCCATATTAGACTAACATACATTTTAACACCTGTTTGTGCTGCTATAGAGTAAGGAGGCTGGAATCCGTACCTTGGTCGCTTTAGATGACCAGGGAGGTGAGTCACTCCAGTCTGTACTGTTTAATACGAATTCATATTTGTCGTATACTCCTCCATTTTATCCTGAATCGTCATTTTCACTGTTTCATTCTTCTAACTGGTAAATTATTTTTATGCAGCGAAGTATTTCCAACGCATTACACAGAAAATATTGTCAGAAAGTATTGTTCAAAGTTTCATTTACCGGGTTTGTACGTCAATATATTTCTTGCTGGTAGTAAATGCATTCTATTTGTGATCTCTAGTTTTTTAAACTCTCTGAAAGTAATTTACCAGGTCATCTTTTGCAACGTATTCGTTACATGTTGTATTATTCCATAGTACGTTTTATACTGTTACTTGTTATACTTGTTACAATTTTAAAACTAGACAGTCTGATATTTTTCAATAATTACACTTGGTTTAACACGATTTTTGCATGCCGCTTTGCTTAGAGTGGTCGAGTTTTTTATTTCGCCTTATTGATTCATATAGGTAGATTTCCTTTCTTGGCTTGTATCTGATTGAAATAAACTTTATTGCTTACCTATTGTTGGCACGACATGTTTCTACTGAGAACTGTTTCAAATGGCGTCTGCTTTCTGTGTATATCGATTTGGATGTCACATATTAGCACATTGTTTCATTAATAAAGCGGAGGTAATTTTTTTTAGTTTAATGTTTAAATAACTGTCGATTTTAAATGAACCGATTAGATTCTATTGCTTTATTTTCATTATTTTTAAAATCACTTGATTGACTGATCAATAATGTCCTTATGATTTTAACATGTTACGTCCAAACGTTATGTACAATGCAGTTGAGGTTTACCGAAAAATATGTTTTTTGCTATTTAATAAGCACATTTTGCCTATGAAATCACCCACCCTGTATGAAAAATGTTTTTTAACTCTGTACATAGAATAGTAGACTCCTGTGTCGTTTTTATTTTTTTGTGTCCCGTTGTGAATGCTATCCGCACTATGCTGTTGTAGAGTACGGATGCCGGAACCAAGACTTTGGAGATGCTCAATGTCCAAGGCGGTAAGATATGTTGGAAACTGGTGTTCGATATTAATATATTCTCTTTTATTGATGGTTATTTGGTGTTGTTGTGGGGAAGCTCTATTAACACTGTCTCTCTATTAATCGTTTTGGTCTTTGTTTTATTGCATATTTACCCTTTATTAAGCGTATTTGATAATAGATGTTATTGTGTACGTACCCATATGAAACTCGCACGGAAGAAGCGAATATTGCCCCACATTTATGCTCACGACACAAACAAAAGTGATCTTACAAAGAAGACTACAACATGCGTCTATATACAGGGTGTACCACCGGGAACCGCCGCGATCGATGTCTGGCAAACTGTAATTAGGAGAAATTTGAAAATAGGACAGTGTGCTAAAATCATTGGGGGCAAGCGGCCGAAAATAGTTTCAAGATGGCCACACTTCCGGTTTTAGCGGAAGTAGCTATCAACTTGCTTATTTTAAATGAAACACCCTATATATTACTATATTTTTGAATTCTACTTCAAATTCTAAGTATACTTTATGTATAACATCCTATACCTAACCGTCTAAAAAGTCCTAAAACGTCTAACCGTTTTTGATATGTTTGAAATTTTATGTAAAAAATGACAGTTGCAGCCACTCGAATAATTGTTCATGTTTCCTATAAGGGAATATGGTTTACTTAATTTTAGTCGCATTTCGTGTTGAACAGGACTTACTTTAATGGAATTTCGACAAAAAATTATTACTTTAAACTACTACTTTTACTAATTATAACTATTAATACAAAGTGTTAAAATCAATTTTTCTAAATGGAAACACCCATTTTTCATAATTTTATCTTATCCAGTATTAAAAATAAGGACACGTTTGGGTAAAGTTGTCTCTTCCAAAAGTGTTTAGATTTTGAAATATTGTCAATTTAATGTTTTCATGTGGCTATTTTGCCGCATCTTATTTTAAATTCTGTTACTCTTAGTTGCCATGACGAAAGTGGCCATTTTTACTGCAATCAAATGTCAAAGGAATGCTTACAGCTGTCAGTTATCTTTTGAAAATAATTAATAATCATGCCCTGGCGCTTAAATTACAGAAACAAATATTATTTAAATGTATTTAGTATTGTACCGTGGATGGCCGAGTATTAAACTCTTTCTTCTGCTTCCACTTTTATTCCACTCGGTACAACTTTAACTACGGAACAGGAACAAACTAACTTCAAAGTTACCGTCAACTTCACTAACAATAACAATAACACACG
>NW_026018814.1:13581428-13589737 GCF_020466585.1 Dendroctonus ponderosae
CTCCAGGTATTCCAGATAGTTCTAGAAATCTCCAGAACAGGTGCGAAACTTCCCGCTTGTCAGTGTCATATTTGACAGTAAATGGGGCCCAAATACTGAAATACCATGAATTTCGATTCCCCATTCCAAACGTGAGTACCCCAGGCCATTTCCGTTACAGTATTTATGGAGAATATGATACAGTTATATCAAGAATCGTTTATATATTATTAATTATTATTATATCAAAAACACAAACCAGGTTTTTTTAAATCTACGGCTCTCTAATTTTTATGGCTGCCCTTATAAATTGAACATGCACTGTTATTTAGGCGCATTAAAAATTCTTGAAATTTTCTATCATTTGCTTAACAGTAGAGCGTGAAGGCTTCTGTCGTGTGAATATTGAATGGCAAATGTGTCACATGTTCTTGATATAACTATCACATTCTCCAGAAATAATAAATACGTTTAAATAATCTTTGTATAATTTAAGCGTCCGGGCATAATTATTAATTATTTTTGAAGGGTAACTGACAGCTGTAAGCATTCCTTTGGCATTTGATTCTATTAAAAATGGCCACATTCGTTATCACAACTAAGAGAGTGACAGTATTTAAAATAAGATGCAACAAAATAGCCATATGAAAGCATTCCTTTGACATTTGATTGTAGTAAAAATGGCCACTTTCGTCATGGCAACTAAGAGTGAGAGGATTTAAAATAAGATGCGGCAAAATAGCCACAGGAAAACATAAAACTGCCAATATTTCGCAAACTAAACACTTTTGGAATAGAAAACCTTACAAAAACTTACCCTTATTTTTAATAAAGAATAAGATAAAATTATCAAAAATGGGGGTTTCCATTTGAAAAAACCGCGTTTAGGCCGTTTGACGTCATTTTAAAACTTAAAAGTTTTTAAAAAAAATTTAACCCTTTGTATTAATGGTTATCAAAACTTTGTCGAAATTCCATTAAGGTAAGTCCTTTTCAACATGAAATGCGACTTAAATTAAGTAGAACATATTCCCTTATAGGAAAAACGAACAACTATTCGAGTGGCTGCAGCTGTCATTTTTTACATAAAATTTCAAATATATCAAAAACGGTTAGACTTAGCGATAGGATCTTATACATGAAATATATTTTGAATTTGGAGTAGAATTCAAAAATGTAATAATATATGTATAGTGTTCCTTTTAAAATAAGCAACTTGATACTTACTTCCAGTATAACCGGAAGTGTAGACATCTTGAAAATGTTTTCGGCCACTTGCCCCCAATGACTTTGGCACATGGTCCAATTCTCAAATTTCTCTTAATTACAGTTGCCAGATATCGATCGCGGAGGTTCCCGGTGGGACACCCTGTATAATCTCTCAATTCCTGCGCGAGTTGAACAAAGCCGTCCAACAGTTGATACATGAAAAATTAAAATCAACACCATTTAATACTTACAAACTTATTTTTGACTTTAGACAGCTTACTGTAGTATTGCTAACTAACTCTAGCGGGCAAAACTGCAAGGTTTTAATAAACTAATAACTGGAGGGGTTCAAGTTGCACATTGCCCTATAGGGGTCTGCCTAGCTGACATTCTTCATGTTTGTAGAGCCACGAGGTGGGGATGAAAACCCTGGTCATGCTGGATGAGCAGGGCGGTAAGCATTATCATTATATCGTTTTAATTCGATACGCTAAGAAGGATTTGCAAGAAATTCCATAGGGAAACGACACCTTATTGATAAACCAGTGAATGTGTGCAATATTGACTTTCATTGTAGGGGTTTTCAATTAACAGCCACGAATAATTATCAAATTTTAAGTTGAGTTTTCTGAAATAATCTGATAATGATTGGGACACTGAATTCATACCGATTTACAAAAATTCATACCGATTTACCTTTGGGTATCTATTGGCCGCACAAACTAGTTGGTCTGGATGAACTCGATTTGTTCGTACTTGTTCTTAAGCTTTTTGGCATCGGCATTCAAGCTCTTGTTAAGACGTTGTTTGTTACTTTCTCCAACTGCACTTATATGTGTTTGACAACTGTTTACAATTCAGTCCAAATTGAATTAACGTTTCGATCGAGACGTTGCTTACCAGTAAACATGAATCAGTTACTACAGTTTAGTATCGCTTCTGTTGATTAATTATTGCAAATCCTTTTTAGCAAGTTCATTCATACACTCACTAATAATTAACGCTCATAGTTCACCCTCGATGATACATTGCATACACTAAAATTAATTGATCTTAAAATGCGGAACGACCTCAGTACATAAAGCGCTTAAAACTATTTCAGATTTAAGTATTTTGTTCAAGTATGTGTCATTTCCGAACAACAATTTCAACGACTGTTGTAAGTTCGATGTCATATCCGTCGAATGTTTGTTGTAAATATGCAATAAGATACATGACGTTTTATGTTGTCGATGTGCTCTTTTAATTACCGATAATGGAGAAATAACTAAAGATTCCATGTCGCTGGAATGGTTGATTAATTCTCCATTGTCGAGTGGCAGCTAACACTCCTGACAAATGATACATAGTTGTGAAAAATACAGACTCAATGTACATTAGAAAGTACTTTACAGGAGAACTTTTCATTTGGACATATTTATTTTTCATTTACCTACATTTACTTGCCACATACTGATTTCTAATTGCAATTTGCAAATCGTTTAAACTTTCCAACAATGATACTGATATATCAAGGGGTAATTTTAACTTTGCTATTAAGCAATATTTTTAGATATTTTAATGGTCGTGATGGCACAGGCCCCTAATTCTCATTTCGCTATCGATTCCTTGTCTAGCTCCTTCGTGGTCTTCCTCGCTTTCTTCGCCCATTTGGATTCTATTGTAGTATTTGTTAAGGTAGTCTTTCGTTCTCTATCCTCTGCACATGTCCGTACCATACCAGTTGTTTTGATCTTATCTCGTCCATTATCGTGCATTCACCTACTGTCGTGATTTCTCTTATTCGTTGATTTGTAACTCGTTCTCTTCTTAATCTTCCTGCTGCTCTTCTCCAATAGTCCATTTCTGTTGTGGACAGCATTTTCTCGGTTTCGATATACTCTGGTCCTAGAGTATTTCATTTATTAAAGTTGTCGCGTTTCTTCCTTGTACGTTTTCGTCTTTTATAGCTCCGTCTAGTGTTCCGTCCGCAGTTATTTTTAGCCCTAAGTATTTATACTCGTCACAAGACTTAATTCTTTGGCCCGTATTTAACACTAGATCTTGTTTTATGCCTTCAATCCCCCCCTTTTTGTATTCTTCTATCAGTTTTTGAGCACTATTCTATGTTCTATTCACTGAGCACTATTCTATCACTATGTTTTCATATATTCCAAGTCGTCATATTCCTGGGCCACTACAATTTCATCGTCGGCGAAACACAAGGTGTATAAAATGGTTTCATTTAATGGAATTCCAATGTTTTGGCTATTTTTTTTTCATACTTTAAGGACTTGTGTTACATAAATCTTGAAGAGCGTTGGCGAAATACAGCAACCCTGTTTAATACCTTTATTCACTTGAAACCTTTTTGTTAGCATTTGATTTACTTTGACTGTTGCTTCACTATTGTTGTACAATTCTTTAATTGCTTTAATTAACTGAGCGCTTATGTTTGTATTCTCCAAAGTAAGTTAAGTGGTACGCTGTCGTATGCTTTTCGTAAGTCTATGTATAGTAAATGCAACTCTTGTCCATATGCCATTTCGATTCTTTTCGATAACTTGAGTTGTGCAGAACAGATAATGTTTTCCTCTCGTTTGGGACTTTCGTTCTGTTTAGATATTTTTGGAAAATATTTCGTAGTTTCACAAACAGTTTATCAGTACCGTATTTTATAAGTCCAGCCGGGATACTTCCTGGTCCGGCAGATTTTCCGCTTTTTAAGGCTGCGCATACGTTTTTAACTTCAGGAAGTGTTAACAGTATTGGAGATCCTATCGTTCCATATGCATCATTTATTTCTTCTTCTGAAATTACACCATTTCTTTCGTTAAATTTTTTTAAAAGTATGTATCCTATTCTTTGTCTGGTACTGGTGAAATTATATCTCTGATCGTTTCTTTTCTAATTGATTTTACCGTCTTCCCACTTTCGGTACTTGTTCGACCTCCTCGAGTTGATTTTCTGGCACTTTTGCGTCCATGCTACATTGTTCTTGTCACTAATCATTCTTACCTTTGATTGTGCGCTCTTGTAATTTTGTCTAGCATTCTCTGTTTTTTGACATAAGTAAATGTGATACAGCTTTCTGTTTTCCTCTTTTTCTTTCTTTCTCAGTATCCGACTAATATGGTTTTCTCAGCTTCGATTTTTCTTCCACTAAACCTAGTGCTTCTTTTGCGGCTTGATGCAAAGATGATTTTGGCTTCCAGAAAATGTAATCACTTCCGCATGTTTTTTTTTAAATTTATTTCTTTATTTCAAATTACATTCTGATACATGCACATGTATAAAGAATACAAAATGAAAATGAATGTTGGTCCGCGTTTTGCTTTGACGTCTTGGATTTTTAGTTTTGTCTTTTGTTTAGCAATAAGGTAGTCAATTACTGATTTGATATTTTGGGGGGATTTGGTCTAGGTGTATCTGCGTATTTCCCTGTGTTGGAAAAAGCAATTTCGAATTTTTAAGTCTAGTTGCACGCATGCCGTAATTAATCGATTTCCATTGTCGTTCTTAATCTCTTCTCCGAATTGGCTCTATTTACCTGTTCTGCTGTTTATGTCTCCCAATATAACAATTTTTTAGATGTGCTCACTGTTGACATTTCGTTGTAAATTTGTTCGAAGAATTTGTCGTTTTCGGTTACGTTGGCGTCATCGTTTATTGCATATACTCCAAAAATCGTCAATCACTCTTTTAATTGTTATATTCATTTTTATCAGCCGTTCGTTTATAAATAGATAGTTGGAAATAAATTTTCTAAATTTTGACCTAAATGGATGCTCCCTGTTGTGCATGTTTTTCTTTGAAACTCCGCTATTGAAATGGTCGTATTATCCGTGGTTTTCAGATCTTTTCTGTTTTTTCTTTGTTTCTGATAGTACTGCGCGGTCTACCTTCACTCTGCTGATTTTGTAAACTATTTCGTTGATTTTTTGACTCGTTATTTGCACGTTTTACCACCATATACCAAAAATCTTTGTCCTTTTTCGTTGCTTGGGTCGTCTTCTTGGATCTTTCTTTCCATTCCCAGGCGTTTGATTAGGTTTTTGAAAATTATGTTTTTTTCCGAATACCAGTTACAGAGTTATTACCCGTTACCGAGTAGAGAGTTAGTCTGATGTCTCCAACCTGGAGGACCAAGTAATTTTTGATCGGGATTTTTTCCCCCTAGCATTTGACGATTCCAACGTCGTAGCCACAAGGCAGCAGCTTCTTCACCTGTGATCCTAGGCAGGAGCCCTTACGGGGACTATCATCCGGGCCATATAAATTCTGTTTTTTTTTACCGAAGTTGTAACTCTTACCCCTCATCCTTTCCCGTTAGTGCAATGGGGAATTAAACATTGCAAAACTGTCTTAAATTTTCCATTGAAAAAATTTCGTTTCTTTAACTTTTCTCTTCAAAAAGCACAGCGGCAATAATTTATCCAGGCAGGTATTTGTTTACAAATACGTCAGGGTTTATTCGGGGAAAACTAAATTTGTACAATTGATCTTGTAGGCACGTGGGAACCACGAATAAATAACAATTTATTGCCAATTGATTCCACTGGAAAACTGAAGGTTGCATAAAATAAAAGTAAACTGCATAAGCAACGATTCAGACCGTTTTGAGCTCTTGATAGAGCCAAACACTAACACACTCATCGAAAACCATTCAGTGTGAAGAAAATCCGTATCAACTAATAGTTGACAAAGAACCTCGCTAGCGATCCATCGATTTAGCACCACAACTCAAAACCTTTGCTTTAACATACGTGAAACATAGAACGTACCAAGGAATAATAATTTACCGATAACAAAGAACAACGTAATACGAGACAGGGTTTTGGGACAAAGGATTTGGAATTAAGGCCACAGAAAACTCCATATAACGTAAATAGTATTTGACTGATATCAGTAGGAGATGCAATACGAACGAGAAATCTATCTAAAACGATTCGATCAGACAGACCAGCTGCGGGTTAGGCGCATGACGCCTAGATCACCGGATCTCAATCCACTAGATTTTATCCTTTCGACAAAATTCAAAGAAGATGTATACAGAAATCCGTTCAAAACCAGAGCATTATACTCAACCAGTTTGCCGCAGCTACAATTCCATCTAGTTTTATCTGGTGATTAGTAAATTGGAAAAAATTAACACTTATGGCTGTCATTATATTTTTTAAATTGTTAATTTTTTACTCAAATTTTTATCATAAATAATTTGAGGCGAAAAAATCATAGTCTATCTTAAAATCGACATCATTGCTACATGAAAAAGGTGACTTAACGATTATACAGTAGCAGTAAACTTATAAATGCAAATAGTTCATAAAATAGTAGGCCTGGGTAATACTGTGTCTTAAGACACTTATGTGTTGATGCCACTCTGTGTGCATGTGCCGCGACACCTGGCCGCTTACGACGCGGCACTTTAAACATTTTTTCCATATGGTTTCCGACCCACTCGACAGGGATTATTTTGCGTTATAAAACCGCACGAACAGAAGTGCTCAAAATACTTGTCTACTGATGAAATCTTATTTATTTCGGTTCGATATGGCTCGCATAAGACGCTGCTCGCAGGTACCAGTACATCTGGGATCTCGATATTTCAAAAAGGCAAATGCCTGCCTTTTGATTACCACAAGATTGCATAAAAAATCAGCCGGCGAAGAAGGCCAAAAAATTAACTAAAATGCTTTTGTCAGTCCTTGCATACCTAAAGGAACAAAAGTCATTCAGTCATAATTTATGGCTGACTCAGTAACTTCGAAACCAATCAGATACTTGTGGGACAAATAGGCTTTGCAAGTAGAAAACATGTTGCCACTTCATTCATTTCTTTCATTAAAACGCAACCGCAACCGGCGTCTGTCATAGTCTCTCTTCAGTAAAACCAAAGAAAAAAGTAGTGAACGCGCTGCACCGCTAGCGAACTTACAAACCACTAGACATCACCAAACACAGCGTCTTCTGTTTTTATTTCCCAACGTATAAAAAGTGTGGCGCTCTGTGTTGCTGTATCGGTGTCACTGTGTGAACACCTGAAAATCCACTATGTTACCCAGGCCTACGGCACTAAATTGTACGATCTTTTTACTTGCAACACCTGGTTAAATTTGGGTAAGCTTGTATTTGGAGTAAGTGTCTAAAAGATACATGTTTGTATAATTACGAACTTTAATCATTATTTTAACAGTAGAACATTTTAAATAATAATTATATACATTTCTTTAATCTAAATCACAAAATACAGTCCAAGTAACAATTTAAGATTTTTAACCAGGTGGAGATTGTACCACGTTCATAAGAGTAGAATATTAAACATCTGCAACTAACTTCACTCTCTGTCTGCTAGAACCTCTTGGTCCCTGTTATAAGCCGTTTCTATGTAAGCTGGTATACATGTTGAAATTGAGATATATGAAACAAATAAAAAATCATAGCAAATCTTCGACAAGATCAGATTTGTTTATAATTTTTATTCAAATTAAGCAGTAAAATAGTAACTTGTATGCAACACAACATAAAATACATTAGAATCAAAAGATGCGTGTATGGGGGTGTGGAACTCGTAATACTCGAATTTTCTACTGAACACAACGCTCAAATCAGGCCACGATAAGACATTTTCCTTCTACCTTCCTTCTATGAGTCGAAGCAAGTGATATTTTGCATCTCTGATAATATGACCAAAGTACTCGGTTGTTCTCCACTTCAGAAGCTCCCTCTCTGCGTCAGTCATTCTGAGCACATACTCATTGGAGGCCTGTAATCCAAGATATTGTACCGTGGATGGCCGAGTATCAAACTCTTTCTTCAGCTTCCAACTTTTATTCTACTCGGTATAACTTTAAATACGGAACAGGAACAAACTAACTTCGAAATTACCGTCAACTTCACAAACAATAAGAAACGGAAAACTCGGTCTTCCGACTCGCGGGGTTTGACCTCTTCTGCACCCGGTCGCTGCTGTCACTTCACTCTTCCCCTCTGTGTTGCTGACATTTCCGCTAGAGCTAGTTCGTCGGATCTTTTGCTCTTTTGTGAGTGCCTTTAAAGGCTTATTTGAGTTTGAATTTGTCGAAATTGACTAGGTAATTTTGAGAATGCCGCCCAAGCATTGCTTGCCCTATGTACATCTG